>NC_142182.1:19815000-19885000 GCF_026936395.1 Plectropomus leopardus
AAACAGCTATTCATTCAAAACTGGAATAATAGAGACTAATGGCTGCATGGAAGGTAGAAAAACACATTGAAACATATAAAACGATAGAGTATACTTTGAATAATGGTCTGCTGTAATGTCAAGTACATGTGCTATGCAATCATCGTAAATGGATAAAGAGCAAAGAGTGTGTAAAGACACTGGCTTCATCCTTTAAACACACACAATTCTGACTAATACATGTGGGAGGTATAAACGGTTTCTGTAAGTGTATCCTTCCTCTCACTCAGTTTATAAAGGATCTGCTGTGAAACTTTATTTTCTTGGATGGACACCTAATTCTGTAATCTCACTATGAATACTGCAGTGAGACTGCAGAGGTAAACATATACTGACCTCTGGGAAATTTTTCTGTCCCTAGTGAATTCCTAGACCCACGGTATGACTTCACTCCCTTTAGAGTTAATTAGGATGAAACTGTTAGACCCATATGGAACCACATCCAGCCTCTATAAACAACACCAACAGCCCTGCATTGGGAGTACTTGCTACATGCTATAATATTCATTCTATCCTACAATGGGAACCTTTTGGAGGGAAAAATCAATGATTTATGTATTACTGGATCCTAAAAGAAACGGGATTGAAGCTAAGACAACTTAATTTTCTGCATGATGAATCATGAAATTCTAAAGGGTTTATCCTCCAGGGGGCATGATCTCAGGAAATGTCGTGGCATTTTTTTTATGGAATATCAGGCATTGGCTATAAATGGAAATGTTGGTGCTGGAAGAGGTTGGTAACTGCAAGTTGTACATTTTGTGAGATGTTTATTGAGCTCTTGCAGCAACACCACTTAGCCTTTGTCACTCCTCATTCACTTTTGGCTGTTTTCCATGAGCATGGTTTGGCAAATTTGATCATGTAGTCATATGTAGTTAGACTTTGGCCTCAAAGCAGAGCATTACACGTATAACCTCATCCAATGGACAATCAGTGAAAGCACTGACGAAGGTGTAAGGGCTGCAAATGGTTAATGGTCAACCATTAAACAACAAAGAGATGCGTAAACTAGTATAAAGCCTTATGATTAGGTAAAAAATCTACAATATCACCAATAAAACTGCCCAGGGTATTAGAGTTAGTACTGACAAAGGTGTTGTTTGATATTAAAAACACAATATAAACATACAGTGCGACCAAGGAATCAGTTTTAAATACTGCAAAGCACAAACACAAACAGCCACAGTGAGCTGTTGGATGAAGCAGTCCGTTAACATTCCCAACTTGTCAAATACCAGCACTTGGTCATTGATTTTGGCATCTGTTACAGATGCAAAAAGGCACCTTTTGCGACAGTATGACGCGCTGCTGAGCAGCGTCAGGTTATAACACGGCCCGAAAAACACTGAGAAGCTTGTTCGCTTTCCGTGTGAATGTTTAGGTAAGCCATGTTTTTTTCTAAACCTCACCACCTCCTTTTGTTGCAGAAGGCAATAAATGTAAATACAAGGTGTTTCACTTCAGTGGTAAGTATGTTTAAAAAAGACTTAATGCATCTAACAATCAGAAGCTGTACATTTCCTTTAAAAATAAAGGGGTATGTTGAAAAGACACAATGCATTTAACAGGCATAAATTGACACGGCATCCTGGAACATCACCAACAGATGCAGGAGGATACACCGTGCGTATCCTGCGTACATATGGATGTAAACAGCACTGACCAAGCGGCAGTATTTGGCGAGTTGGGATGAAATGTTTTGGGTGAGGAGCTGCAGACAAAAGACTCTACCTCAAACACATTAAAGGAAACAAAAACTTTTATCATACGCTGTCCTTAAAAATCATTCGTACTGTGCAATGATTTGATCTAATTGCAGTTGCTGATCACAAGGCTCGGTGTGCATGCTAGCTGTGTGGAAATATAAGACTGGCAGCATCCTTCCCCCACTCACATAGCCAGTATAAAGTAAACCCCTTCAACATTGTCTGAGACACAACATGTCCACCTATAGTGTCCCATGATGCTTAGGGAGAGAGTCAGAGCTTAAAAAGAAACACTGGAAATGAATTTATGATGAAGCCGTGAGAGACAGACAGAGGAACACAGATGAGGTCACGTGTTAAGGAACAGGGGAGCAGCTGGACCCTACATCCCCATCTAAACACACACACACACACACACACACACACACACACACACACACACAATTCTCTGGCTCACAGTGGTGCTTACACATATCACTATGGCTCACTGCACCGCAGCAGGCCTGGAGGGGCTTCCCCAGAGTACGTACACACACACACACACACACACACACACACACACAAAAAGCATGTCACCTGCTGGCGCAGTGAAGTGCTTACTCACCCAACCACAAGATCAGGGCTGAATTATTAACAATCTTATTATTTCACCGGTCCTCCTCCACACGCACACACACTCACACAAGCACAAGCACACACATTCACGCGCACACACAGCCTACTGTTTATTCTGTCAGCGTTTTTTTTGTCTTTTGTCATCCCTGCTGTCTTTTCCTTCTCTACCTCTCCTGTCTCTGAGCTCTCTTAGTATTCCTCTCTGTCTTTTCCTTCTCACCAAGTGTTCACTGTTCAGCCGATTACTTTACTGTGGTGTGGTGTGTGGAGACTTAAATTCTTTTTTAAAAAAAAAAAAGAAAAAGAAAAAAGAATTTAACCCCTTTTCCAGCATGACAACAATTCATTTTGTTGCGTTTCTGTGGTTTGTTAGGAATTATTAAATCAACATTTTCTTTTTCTCCATCACCACCACTGATAATAAAGTCATTAGCAAAATACTCAAGGTGGCGACAGCATATGAGCGAATAGCAACTATATAAATGCACCAATGTAATGTCTTTTCACTCTTGTGCACTGCCAGAGATTAGAGATCAGCCAGTGGAATTATCTGGTGATGAGACTGATGAGATCAGTAACTAGGAGGTTCACAGGCGACTAAGAGGGGGTGAGTGTTTCTTGCACTCAAGATGGTCATGAATTGCAGCTTTAACAGCAAAATATCTTTTCAGCTTGTGAGAAAACAGAAAGAGAAAATCTTGCTCCTTTAATGATTAAACCTCTTAACTCACATGCCACTGTGATAACACTTCCTCCCAGACACCAGGTGCAGGTCTTGTAATGTACTGTAAAATATTATTTAAAAATGTGTTCTGTTAAGTTTTCACACTTTGTTTATTGTTCTGAACTGTGTGAATCTGTCGGCTCAGCCAAAGTGTGACAACTAACCAGAAAGTCAGTTTAGAGTTGGCTACTCATTAGGTGAAAGACCACACCTTCACAACTCTGTGATACAGCACTGCAGATGATACTGACTGGCTGATATCCAACAACCGTGCAATATCTGCCAACATTTTCACAAAGAACAAAGAACAACCTTGAGTTATTGGTTTCACAAAAAAAAATAGACACATACTGTACACACACACACACACACACACACACACACACACACACACACACACACACACACACACACACCAGAAAGCAGTGACAATAGCAGGAAATGTGTGTGTGTTTGTGTGTATGTGTGAGTGAGTGAGTTTGTGTGTGTGTGTACATGATACAAAAACATCCACAGCTCTGGACAGAAACAATTAACCCTCTGAACTCTGCAACAGAAATGGTCAGTCAGTGCCTTCAAATGCTTCATATCCCTAAAATCAGTACATCCTGAGCTAAATAGTTATATAAGTGAATAAACCACAATAACTAATAGAAGTATTTAAACTGTGTCAAAAAAGGACATGTTTTTCATCAGATTTTACCAAAATAAATTTTTAAAAACCATAATGATCCAAAAGACTGTTAAATGCAGAAACAGACAAAATAGTGCAGTAATGTCATTGCTTGCATTAAACACAATGAAATAGAAGATGGAAACCTCAGCTTTCTACAGCAAAAAGAATGAATATTCTAGCTATGTTTGCTGTTTTTGATAAATATTTACATTTATTTATGTTATTTTTATATTTAATTTTTTAACTGACGTCATTAATATAACTGCATCCTTCTTTCTTCCCTTATTACTGTCTGTCATGTAAAACGTTCCTTCTTGGTGCCTTGTTTTCACCCTCACCCGCCTTTCATACTATCTCCATCCAATAAGGTCTCTCTAGAGAGACAGTTCCTTCCTTCCATCCTTACCTTGCCCAGTGGCTTGTTGCTGCTCTCCCAGTTCCTCTTATCCAGGGAGGGCGGCACCTGGTACACATCCTGCCCAGCTCCTGTCCCCCCGGTTGGGGCCGCTCCCTGGCCTGGCACCGGCCCTACAGAGGGGGGCACCTGGTAGATGTCCTGCCCAGGCAGCTGGTACTGTCTCTGGGCTAGAGCTGAGGCCTTGCTGGGGGGTCCTGGGGGAAGTCCACTTGGGCCAGAGGGGATCTGGTACAGACTCTGTGGACTTGGTTTTGGGCCGTGGGAGGGGGGCATCATGTAGACGGAGTCAGGGTTGGGCTGTGCGGGGCTGGGGGCGGAATAGGCCGGATGCATAGACGTGTACTGAGCTGAGGGGAGGGGCTTCTTGGGAAAGCCGGAGGAGGAAGCAGTTATGGCAGCCAATGACGGAGCAGGTGCTGGATTGGCGTAGGCGCTCAGAGGCGGGAGGGGTCTCTGCACCTGGGAAGAGGGACAGGAAGCTGCTGGCTCTGGAGTAGAAGGTGTAGCCTGTTGCTGCTGCTTGCTGTCGTACATGCCGACAAGGATTTTGAGACGGTTGCCGGGGACAATGCCCTGGCGACCGTGGAGGGAGCAGAGCCACCAGCCATCCAAACCCTGCGTGTCACGCTCCAACACCGTCATTATGTCACCCTTACGGAAAGACAGCTCGTCCGGAGACTCCGCCACATTGTCATACAACGCCTTGGCCAACACGTTCTGAAGAAAAAAGGAGAGACAGAAATATGTAAGACATCTACTCTGCATACTCCAACTGGTTCATGTTCTGTTAAATGCAGTTTAAATAAAGCAACATGTCGTCCCAAGGGCGGCTTGTTAGATATCTGAGCTCTGTAGGTTTGTTGTGTTGAACTAGAGGAACTGCAGAGAAAGCAACACAGTGCATAAAAATGGAGGAAGATAACACAGCTTATTGTTTCCAAACTTTATGTTAGATTGGAGAGTGGATCTATGTTCACAAGGTCCTATGTTTTTAGGATGCACTCGCCGTCAGAGTGGGGGGTTTCAGCGCTGAACACCATACCGTCATATACCATATCCTTCAATTAAATTTAAGGAGGTTCAGAAGGTATGAAATATTACATACTGCCCAATCCTAGCATGTAGTATGGAGTTATAACCCACCAGCTCTGATAGATACTCTTGTGTTAAGCCAAGGAGGACATGTCTGTCCTTACATGTGAGACAAACTAAAAATTACACAGCTGCAGTTCCACGGTTGCGCACATCATAGAGGCGGGAGCTACAACCATTTTCGAATTCATTTTCAATTTACAGTACATGTGTTAAGTGCAGCCCAACAGAGGGCAAAGTACAAGGACACTGAACTACTAATACTGTTTGATCATGGATAAAGTGGTGCATTTGACAAACAACATAAAACCATAAAATCAAGAGTTCTGATAAATATGAGTGTGTTTCATATTCAAAAACCACCTGATCTGTCATTTAGTGAACAGAATGGGTATTGCTTTGCATTGCATGCATTCTCATTATTGTCCACACAGCAACAAACAAACACACACACACACACACACACACACACACACACACACACACACACACACACACACACACACACACACACACACACACACACACACACCGGCAGTACACTCACACTAGGGTCAAAAAGCTTAAACTCCCACATGATAGAAATGGTAAAATTTAAGAATACAAGATGAAAATACAGTTACTTGGTAGTTTCAATTAGGCTTGGGTGGTATTATGGTATACCAGGGTATTTAACAATCCCAAAGGTATGCTTTTTTATACCGACAGAAATACAGGCGCTCCTCTTTCTATTAAACTCATTGTACATAAACAGCCAGTGGCCACCAACAGCAGAAAGACCGTGGGGAATCTGACTTGGTGAATTAAGGATTTATTTTGACCCAACTGGAGCTGGTGATTGCAGGAACAGTGGACTCACAAACTAGAATAACTAAGATGGTTTGGGTAAGTTTTATTTTGTTTGTGTTGAGTTTGAATGAAGAGTGTTTTACGATAAGTTAACAAGGCAATTAAGCCTCTACAGTCTTCCGTAACTGAGAAAATAGATATTGCTCAAGCCTTGTTTCAATTTTAAAGTAAATCATAACACAAATGCACACACACACAAACACACACACACACACACACACACACACAAACCCAGCATGCAAACAGAAACACCCCCCCTCAGTCTGTCTGGAACGCTTTGAAACTAAACCAATATTTGTCGTCCACGTCTAAACTCAGCCGGCTCTCCTCCCTCTCTGTGTCAGAGTTTCACCCCAACCATCACAGACTAGTACAGCCTGTACTGGCCCTGTGCCAACTTTTCACACACACACACACACACACACACACACACACACACACACACCTTCTTAAGTACAAAGCACTGGCCATCTAAATGAGGCCATGTAATTGGCTTCAAGATTTACAATCACACTTTTCTTTCACTGCAATGATGGCCTTTTCATGACTTCAGAGTGGGCTGCAGCAAGACAGGGAGAGACTCTCTACCCTAATTTACTCACTTCATTTATTAGTTGTGTTAACATGCACAGAGAATTCCCTTTAACAAAACAAGTACCTACCAGACACTCAACAGGTATGCGATATCCAGTTACTTTGTGATTAAAAGACAGATTTCTTTTCTACTACTCCTCAGTCTGACTTGTCATCTTCTACTTTACTTAAAGTCGCCCTCCAGTCAAAGTGCACTGCCTCTCATTCCATCACTGGCATGTTTAAACTTCACTGTGCAGAGTTTGACACTCAAGGGCTGTTTTCACATTCAGCTGCTGAGGGAGGACAGTTTCTCTGAACTCACCTTAAATCTCAGTTTAAAGGGACAGACACGCCAAACCAACATCAGAGAACTAGCGACGGTGATGCAGAAGTGTGCTGCAGGGTGTGTCAGGACACTGTGACATCACTGCTGGGTGTGGCTACAGGTGCAACAGAGCACACTAACAGAAACCTGAGAGTCAGTGAAACACTGGTCACTTAATGCAGCTATTCACCACTATGTCTCATCTTTGACCATTTGAGAGGCAATGAAAAGCAATGAGCAACTTCTCAAGAAAAAAAAGCAAGGAAAAGATTTCCAAAGAACCATATTTAAAATTGTAATAATTATAGATTTAAAATTATTTTTATAGAATTATTATAATTGTTATGTTTGGTTTTTTTTAGGTCATTTCCCTGTTTTGTTTTCTTTATTTTTTTTAACTTGATCAGTTGATTGTTTATTTTTATTTTTCAAATATTCAGGTATTTATTTTGCTAATTTCTAGTTCATTTCCTCTTAATTTGGTCATTGCCTTCTGCCCCCCTTTTTTAAGGAAACAAGCCAAATTTCCCAGGTCTAAAAGGGTTAAATCATTAATATTACTCGATGCACCGTGTTGTCACAGCTCAGACTCTTCTGACATCCTTCAGTCAGAGGGACAAGGATCCCTCAGCCCCATTATTATGGAGCAGATAGTTCCATAATGTTGAAACACTCTCTCGCCTTCATCTTTCCATTGTGTACCAATCCTGATTCAATATATTACACTGTAAGGTGACTGTGACGACTGATAACTACCAGGATCATCATTTGTTTTCTCTGTCAAACAGCAACAGAACAGCTGGTTCCTCTGACATCTCTAAACAGTGAGTATCACAGTCCATGATACTCACTGTTGAACTCCTTCAAATATAATGTGCCTTATCTCTCTCTATATTATTCTCCCTCTGGGTTTCTTCACTATCAGAAAGCGTGCACTGCATGTGCACACACTCCAGAGACACTCGGTTTGTCGTGTGAGTGCTGAGTGGAAGATGAATGCACCTCTCTGTCTGGTCTCTGCTTTTTCTCTCATTAAGGCTCTATAGAGACATGAACACAGCTATTGAGGCCACACTTAGGTCACTGTCTGTCCCACACACACACACACACAGACACACTAACACACACACACAGACATACACACACACACACACACACACAGACACACACACACACACACACACACACACACACACACACACACACACACACACACACACACACAGACACACAATTTCATCATCTCTCAGACATGTTCGAATAAAGCATCTTTTTATGAGGTAGACGCCTGGACAGGAATCACTCACTCACACACAAAAGACAGAAATCCCCCGCTTTGGTGCATTCCAGAGAAACAGGAAGTGCGCTGAGGATGATTCACACACCCTCCTGATTGGACGATGAGTCAGTGACCCGACCCCTGAGGTCTTGGAGTCACCCTGAATAGGTTCTCATGCTCACTCTATTTCTGTCTCTTCGTGAATCTCAGTTGGGTTTCTCCAATCAAAGATTCAGCTCAAGTTTCAGAAACGAGTTAGTGTGTCTCCGAATGTACCCGCCATTAAAACAGATCCGTTTGATAATGACACCCAGTCAAGTTCAAGTTATCCTAATTAGTTTGTATAGTGTTTTATAGCACACTGTTATCGCTCTGTCTCTCATTCACTTCGAGTGCCAGGTTCTGAGGGCTGAATGATTTCAGGAAAACTGTTTTCTGACCATCACGATCATCAGCGTTATTAAAGCTTTGCATTTTTCACTGTTTTTTTATTGTTTTGTTTTGTTTTGAATTCAATATAGTTTACATTGATTTACAGAGTGAAGTTCTTCATTTTAGTTTCATTTCTATTGTTTGGAAGTGTTAAATTTTCATTTTTATTTTGTTTTAGTTTTTGCTTCCGGTCCAGTTTAGTTTCAGTTAGTTTCTGGAGTGAGTTTCCTCATTTTCAGTTTAGTTCTTATTGTTTCGAAATGTTTAGTTTTTGTTTAGTTTTTATTAGTTTCAGTATCATTTTTATTTTTTATTATTACATCAGAGTTTTTTTTATTGTTACATCAGGGTTGTTTGTCAGGGAAAAGACTACAGAAGTTCAGAGGGAAGCTGACTCACTGTTGTGAGGACATCCCAGTCTCAATAAACACATAAACCAATGCCTCCTCATGCTTGCTGACAGATTTGACCAAATGGACAATGACTAAAACTAAAGACACTTCCTGTTTACTTTTTGTTAGTAATTTAAGTACATTGTCATTTCAGTTATTTTTTTCCCAAATTCTTGAAATTTCTGAAACCTTTCTTGCCAAGTTTCTCATTGCTTTTTTTTGCCATGTTTTTGAAAAAAAGGTTAAAGGTTTACATACTTGTGAAATGTTTCTGAAAGCAGTAGAAGAAAAGAGTTAAGTTATTATTTAATCAGACATATTAAATACTAGTTTTGTAGAAATGTGTCTTTTGGTCTTGATACTTAAAGTCAGGTATTACATAGATGATAATTTTGAGCATTTCTAACAATAACCAGCCAAGAACTCTTCCTCCAAGCAGTTTTTCTACGACAGTGATCTTGTGTATCAACATCAAATGAACATGTTGACGCAACAAACAGAGTGAATGTGGGAATCTCTCCTGATTTTTATAAAACAGAAGCAGAGAGCAGCTGGAGGACAGAGAGAGCAGAAATGCGAAGCCGTGACATTTCCATCCCATACCTCTCTGTAAAGAACACCAGACATTTCTATGGTTACCGACTAAATTCCACACCTGAATGACTGAACGACATCAGCTCTGTGAAAACTAAAGTCTGACTGATTCACTGGTGAACGACACGGTCTCTGCCTGAATACAAGCATGCACTTTCAGATTTACTTTCTGCCAAATGTATTCTTAACATTTTATCACTACTGCTGAACAACTGCTGGTGTGGTTGGTGTCAGGTCATGTCACAGTGACATGTTATCGGATTCAGGATGTGCTTCTAATTTGGTCAACTCAAACGAGATATCAGCTGAGACTCATGTCCAACAAAAGCACCCAACGTTTTTATTTCAAACAGCAGATTCATAATGCAATGATCGTTCAGTTTTCTTCTTTTTTTGTACAGTTATAGAGCACAGTGGCGGACTATTTGTCAATTAGGACCACTTCCGATGAGCATCAGTACTGTCAGATTGCAACTGTGGTTCTAACAGTAAGTTCACAGAAAACAGACAACTAGAAAAAGCTGTAGTTTTCCCTTTAGGCATCTTATGTTACATGTAGACATTTGCATATGAAATGCAAAACAAGGGTCAAGTCAGCAGTCATTGGCCTTTGCAGAAGAAAGAATTAGGACACAGTAGGGTCCACTTGGCTCTTCTAGTTTGAGCTTTCCAAAAGGTCCTTTTCAAATTGGTTTAAAAAAAAATTTTAATTACAAAAGTTTGTTTTTTTTTGTTCCAGAAGATCCATTTTGGTCCAAATTCAAAATTTGAGATGTGTGAAAACCTTGAGGACACAGTATATTGTGGTCTGCAATGTGTGAGGACAAATGTCTCAAGTGTCTCATTTATTTATTTGCTCTGGACCAAAGTACCTGACAGACCAGCAGAGCAGAAAGTAAATGGCATGTGTTGTCAGGGTTTTTCTATGTAGGCTCTAATAGTAAACACAGTAGCCTAAACACCAATTGAGTGCTGTGAGTGCTAAATTCACAGTTTCATCCCTTAAAAAGCCCAATCAGCTGTGTGTTGACATGGCTGGAAGCCCGTAAACATCCACGTCTACTAATCAGCGTGAGAAAGCCATCAAGCAGACACTTGTTCCTCCACTCCACAGAGGTAGTCCAGGACTGTGGAGAAATGAGAACACAGTAGGAGCTAATCACATTACCCAGACTCTCTGGGTAAACCCATGCAGAATCAGGCCTCGACAATGTGATGTTACCACAACGACCGTTGCCAGGACAACCAGCTGCTACAGAGCAACGCCAAAACTTCAATGGCGTCGTCTGGTCAGGGAGACGACAGAGGATGAAAGAGCAGCGGTCACACAAAAGAGAGGGTGAATAAGGACAAAGGAGTTTAAAGGGCTGATGGTTAAGTGAAGCACTGAGACTCTGATGAAGATTTCACTTCCAGAACTCTCAAAGGAAAACAGCAGCCTGCAGCAACATTGGTGCACTCTGGTATTTGTAAGTTGGCCTTTCTGTCACTGTGCTACTTCTTTGAGCAAGAAAATCCATAACAAGACTTTTCTGCTTTGTTGCCTTGGTTGTTTTCCAACCTTTCTCCTCACCCAACAACATATAAACACTGATGCATATACAATATATGTCTAAGTACATACTTTGATTAAATCATCATTCATGGAGACTTGATACAAAACACCTTTCTGCTCCAACATTGCAACTATCAAGAAAGATGAACCATGTCTCCAGGAGAAATGCTGTAAAATCCCTGTAATATTATGGAGAATTGATTTTTGCAACATTTAGAATTAAATCACTTAATCAACCACCCATGTGCAATTCTAGTCAATCATCACACCTTTTGGACAAAATTGTGTAAAAATCCAAGCTTTAGTCAACTAGTGTCCATCTTAGCTTATCTTGTTTTAATAAAAGCCTAGTTTCCACTGCACAAAAAAGCCAAACCCTGCTAACATCTGGCTTTTTTGCAATGGGAAAGTGTATAATCAGCATGCAGCTTCACACCTGGGTCAAATGATTCTGCACTCTACATGGGTATTTATTGCAGTGATGGATACACAACATCCAGGTGAACACACTAATTTCAGCTCCTTAAATGATGAGATGCAATGATGGGCCACCACTAATTACCCTCTGTCTCCACCTAAGCAGCACTAAAAAACATCACTCCAAATAAGTCTGCACCGTGTTTAAAAGAGAGACTGAATAAATAAAACAGAGAAGAAACCACGGTCAAGTTCTCACAGACCTCTGTCCATGCTGCAGTCTACTGTTTACCTTTTCTCCAGCCTATCTTTGACATTACATGAATACACCAAAACAATCCACACATGACCATCTGCTGCAGAGCCGTGTACACAGCTCTGCTCTACTAGCAATAGAAAAGCAGATTTACCTGTGCTTAAAAAACCCACATGCACATGCTAATTTTGGTGGAAAAGTGGGTATAAGATTACTCTCCTGCAATCCCCTCCCAACCCCTCCTCTTTATAATTTAAGATGAAAATGCTTTAATTTTGTCATGTTGTAATTTCATGTTTTATTTGGGAATGGAGAGGGCAAATGCACATCCTGTGTTCCACCAAAATTTATGTCTGACTAAGGGACAACTTCCTTTTCAGAAAGATTTTTACACATAAAAAGAAAACAGGCTACCTCAAAGGTAAGTTAAACACACTATTCATAAATCAAAACACAATGTGATGCCACCCGACCATTTATCAGGCAAAATGCCAATCATGTTGCTGCTTTTTAAAGTTTTATATCACTGAAATCATCTTGGACAAGGATGAGACATTTGAAGATAACTTTGAACTCTTGGAAATATTTGAAATTTGACGACTAAACAATTCATACATTAATCTAAAAAAGTAATCAGTAATCAAGTAATTAAAAGTTGCATGGACCGCTGGTTGGCATTTATTTCACTGTATGTTATATGCATGCGAGTTTGATCGAAAGTGACCCTGCCAGTGAAGTCCCCAACTGCATCAACATCTTTAGACTAGCTCTAAATAAATTTTGGAAGTAGCAGCATTTAGTGTGTTATAACTAACAGGTAATGTGACAACACATTTAAATGTTAAGAGTAAAAGAAATAATTTTTTGTTTTATTGTAGTTTTTCGCCTAAATATCCAGCAACTCCAACGCTATAAAAGAAAGAGGAGAGAGAGGAGAAACAGAGAGATGTCCAGTGAGGAGAAAGTAATGTGAACAGCTGGTGGAGCGAGCTCACTATAGACAGGTCGCTCATCTGTGTGAGTGAGTGTGTGCATGTGTGTGTGGCTTAATGTCCTTTGTCTCTTGCCTCCTGTTTGACCCCTGGGGACAAATACTAGCCTGCCACAAGAGGTTTTATGTGTTTGAGTAGGTGTGTATGTGTATGTGTGTGTGTGTGTGTGCGTGTGTGCGTGTGTGCCTATTCTTCACAATGCAGAAAGCAAAAAGGCACTTTATGGCACCCCCCGTGTGTCTCTTTCTCCATCTATTCTATCCACTCTGCCATTTCTGCTGCAGTCACAACTCATATCTGCTCTTCCTCTTCCTTCTCTTCGGTTGTTCATCTGTTCTGTCAGTCTCTCAACTCTCACGCAGTAAGTCACAAAGCTCACTTCTCCCTGCAGCCTGGAGTGAATCAGAGGAGTATGGGCTATCTGAAGCTAGGCAGAACAAAGTGGGACAACCTGAGGTGCAGAAGTTTGAGACTACGTCTTACCGTGTCAAAACATATCAAATACTAATGGTGAAACGAGTCATGTCATGGAGATTGAATCTAAAAAAACCCATATCCACTGATTTACAGTTCCCCCTTTCACAAAGTAACTATGATAAAAAGTCTTTTTTTTTGGCCAAATAAAGACAGAGCATGAAGCCACACCCACCACGAAGAAAACTAGCTGTGCCATAGTATGTAACTGAAAGGTAAAAAGCCAACAAAGTGCCTCTAACTAGCTGAAAACATTTGATATCAGCAAGTCAAATGTATATTTTAGCACTCCATGTCTCTCAGAGAAGGAGAGTAAGGTACAGTAAGAATCAGGATCCCACTGCTTCACCCACTGTCTCTGCTCAGCCCTCACTTCTGTATCAACTTTTGTCCTCTTAAACACTCAATTTTTTTTGTTTCAGAAGCTTATAAAAATGTAATTCTGGATTCTTTACGCTGTTGGTAGTGCATCCAAACACAAGCTCAGTAAACATTTTTCTGTTGTTTGCTAGCAGATGGAAAAGGCACAGAGGTACCTTCAAGCAATACAAAGTAAATGGCGAGCAATGGATTGCCCCCCCCCCCCCTTAGGGAGCAGGACTTAAGTGTGCTTTGTCCCTCTGGCATCACATGACAGGACATGAAGGTTGTATTTCCACTGTTGCCTTCTACGAAAATGCACTTAAAAGCCCAGTGAACTTTCTGGAGGCCTGAGCGAAACACCTGAACAGAAACAGTCTCTTCTTCTGAGTCGTCTTTTAGGGTGGCACAACTGCATTACAGCCAACATGTGGAGTGGGACAGACAGCCACCAAACCCTTTACGCCATGATTGTACAGATTAAAGACAACAGCTGTGTATTTAGCTATATTAAAGTTGTTGAGATGACAGAGGGTTGTCTGGAGAGGACACACTCTGCTGTTACACCTCTGTCACATCCTGTCACCTCACCAGAGTGTTCGCCATCACATTCTCTGATGTCCTCCATGATTTGTATCTATCTGTTTTACCAGAGTCAACGTGATTATATACTGCATTTACAATAAAGAGCAGCTCCTCTCATTACCTCAGTTAATCCATTATGCAGTAAAACACTGCAGTCTGGTGTTCTGTTATGTGACACAATATGAGCAAAACATGACTTGTGCTGGTGCTGTCATGGATGATACCACACACAAACACACACACACACACAGTCACACAATCAGATACATACACAAAAGCGATGAGGTACAAGGACGAGGCAAAAACACACAAGACTCTCTGTCTCCTCACACACACGACAGAAAACAGTCATTAAGAGACACGCAGTACACAAGAGATCTTTCGGCTGGGACACAGCCAAATGGACAAACCCGTGTGTGTGTGTGTGTGTGTGTGTGTGTGTGTGTGTGTGTGTGTGTGTGTGTGTGTGTGTGTGTGTGTGCGTGTGTGCGTGTGTGCGTGTGTGTGTTTTGGTTTCTTCCACAAGCAAATTCTGTTGTTTATATAGTTTGTCTCAGGTTGTGTTTTTACTGCATTTAAGTGTGTCTGTACGACATGTCTGACCTGATGTGTGTTTGATTCTGAGTTAAAAACCTAAAAAATGTCTGAGGGTAATATAGTCTTCTAGTGTTTGGCACGGTACTAACTCTGCTCTGTTTTTTTTTTTTATTTGGTTTAGTGAAACATGAAATATAAAGATATGGGTCCTCTGGTAGATGCAGTTAGAGCATTTAAATATTTATTTTTGGTTGGGGATTTTTGTAGTACTCCAGCTGCAGATACTCTACTGTAACTCAGCCTGATGTCTTTGTGGAGCTAAATGTGTGTATCACTGCATAGCTGAGGTGTGTGTCTGTGTGCCTGTTGAAGCGAGCCTGGGCCTGTCTCTCGCTCTCTCTCTCTCTCTCTGTCTCTCACACACACACACACACACACACACACACACACACACACACACACACACACACACACACACACACACAGAGTCCCACTTACTACAGCATTCCACTGCCTTCACATACAAACACACAACTCTCCTATTACCTCACATTCCAGAGGTGTCACCACACACACACACACACACACACACACACACACACACACACACACACACACACACACACACACAGATTGCTGAATTCATCATAAAGACGAGAAACCGACAAATAAAGCAGAGCAATTCTGTTTCATTCCTCTCTTTGTTTCCATCTATCCTTCCCTCTGCACCCTCTCTCTCTCTCTCTCTCTCTCTCTCTCTCTCTTCAACCCTCTCAACCTCCACTTCTTTCTCCTTCAGTCTGTCCTTCCCTTCCCCCCTCCCTCTCTCCCGGACTTGGCACGTCACACTGTTGTTGAGAAATAGTTGTGAGTGCACGGCTGATTTGTACGACGGCAGAAAGAATCCTCCACCCAGCGGAGCTGGAGCTGGGACGTTTACAGCATGTTTACAGGCCCACAGGACTTCATCTTAACACTCTCTGTATTAGTCATCTATAATTTCTTAGTCAGTATTGCTCTGTGGGCACAGTAATGAGTTAGATTTTGTTTTAGTGGAAAGCTGTAGTGTTCAATGATCCAGATTCTTAGAAACACAGTTCTGAAGGAAACCTTGCATGCTGTGTATTCTGCAGAACCTGGAGGACACTCTGTGAACGTTAAAGGGGCACTCTGCCGATGTTACCCATGAGGATCACTTAACTGCCACCTGTGAAAACAGATCCATCATGTTTAAGGCTGCCTCTTGAAAGTCAGCGATTCGAATCATTGGTCGCAGACCCCTCAGTTGACTAAAATAGCTTTAATTCGAGCAGTCATTTTCTTCTCTTTTTTGCTTTTTTGCTCTTCCTGGAGACGTTTTGACCCCCAGATTTTGCTGCGGAGTAAGTGCCCTTGACTTTCACGCTACTCTTTGGTACAGGGAGCTGCAGACATGCAGGGAGGGAACAAAGCAGTAGAGGGGGAAAAAAAGCAAATATTTGTATTGAATTGAACAGCCATATCTGAATTGACCAAGATAATTCTGAGTTGGTTACAGCCCTAATCATGTCTCTGTGGCTCTGGAGGAGATATGCTAAGTCTGACAATACACTGTGATTTGACCAGGTGTGTGGAGGTGAGACAGTAAGCTGGGTTTGAAATTTTCACGTAAACAACAAAGTGCAATAATAAATGCTTTCCGGGAGAGACTGTCTAAAAATGTACACCATTATAACCTGTATATAAAGGGCATCATGTCTCTATGAAATTTCATTCCACCTTCAAGTGTGACATCCAGAACAACTACAAATACCTTTGATTTCAGACATGTTCAGTCTAATGAAGTTTTTCTGTTCTAGCTTAACCCAACCCTAACACAAGACACTTTTGAGTTGCATTATCGGAAATGCATTAGAGCTTTATCAATACTGGGGACTAAAAGTCAGGATATCTTGGCTTCTGCAACACTCGGTACATTAACATGAACCTAAATTAGGCTTGGGCGGTATTACGGTCTACCAGGGTATTTAGAAGTCCTGAAGGTATCTTTTTAAATAACGTCACAAATACATCTGCTCCTCTTTTTAGTAAACTCATTGTATGTAGTGCACAGCATGCACCACCAGAGCTCAGTCTCCAATCTCTACTGGTGGTACAGGCAGTTGAGCTGAACGACACACCAACACCAAGTGGCGCACACTTACACCGTCATATACTGTGTATACCCTGGTGAAATTTTAAGTATGAAGGTATGAAATATTAAATAATACTCTAGCCTAACCCTCATATTCCACTAATAATCAGAAAAATGGCCCAATCAAAATAGAAATGGCTTATGTAACCACCTCAACTGGAAGACACTGGCCTGATAAGAAGAAATTTTCAAACATGTTGAGAATGTTGGTGTAAAACTCTGACAATCATTTTTGTAGGAAAATATAAGCACCATACTAACCATCTGACTGTTTCTCTCCAGATGGAATAAATATATTAATTCTACGTGTGTTTTCTCCATAAGGGTAATAACAATATGCGTCTTAGCTGGTGAGAGCGCTGGCATGCTGTTTCTACATACCTCTAATAGTTCTGATGGACACCAAAGTTGCATCTGTCCCTAGGAATTCTTAAGTCTCCTGAAGTTTTTCAGGGAGGCGACCCTATTCAAATGGTCCCTAAAGTTATCCTTATGATGCCTTTTGAGGAGCCCTCTAGAAATCTTTCAGTTTTAAGGCTCACACTACAACTATGTCAGATTATAAATAGACATGCATGTTATGGATCATTCTTTGCACCCTTTGGTGCTAAAAACTACCCCACAATCTGTCTTCTCCAAACAGCCCCAGCTTTATGTGCTCTGCTAAGTGCTAGTTAAGGCTGCTGCTTTAACAAGTGATGATCCCAGCTGAGGAATTCCTGCCTTCAGGCTGTGACTAACAGCAGAAACAACAGCGGGGATTGTGTAGCCTGAAGCACAGGAGAGGCTCACCGAGGCGTGGCCTGAGTGTTGCTTAACCTGTTGATGGACAGCCCTAGTAGAAACTTAGCTGCCAGACACACACGCACACACACACAGATAGTTGGCTAGTTCAAAGCAGCTCCTCCTTACACACTACAGCCAGAAATGGAGGGTGGAAGAATCAAAACATCTTACACAAGAAGAATTCTTTTTAATACGGCTCAGAGTTGGCTTTTACAGTGACTTTCTTTAATATTGAATTGGAGCATCTATCAGACTGAATTAACTTTATGTTTCACTTCATTCATCCATTTATCCACATGATCTTGTAAACACATTTCTGATAGGAAATGAGAAAATTTGGAGTATTAAGGACCATGACTGTGACCAAACACCTTGAGGAATGAGTATGTGCTATTCGCAACAGCAAATCTGAGAGTGTGTGTGTCCACAGAGCTGCCCACACCTGTGTTTATGGACTTTACTAACCTGCACTTACATAGGTAGCAAAGACTGAAGCTAAACCCTGCAGACACACCCTCTGATCACTATATGTGTGTGTGTGTGTGTGGTGACAGAGAGATTACAGTCTTTATTTCTCTGCTCAAAACACACTTATGATGAAGTGCTGGAGCCTCCTTTACACTGGAACACAACACAGAAGCTCAAACCCACTGTGACATGAAGCTGCATGAAAAGCATTAATGCATCAACATTTTGTAATGCTGTATCTCCGCAGAAATGCTAGGAATAACAAGCGACCAAAGGTGTATGGTTTAAAATGGTTTCACAACCACAGGGGCGTAAATCTCCACACTGGTGAACTGTGACACTTTGATCACTCACATAAATCTGTTGAGAAAGCTGCAGCTGAGACTGCAGTGTTGACTCAATGATTCAGCACGGAGCAGAGGGGAAAAACATCCAGTGATTCATAGCTTGTTGTTTGTCTGCTCACTGTACGCAACTGTACTATGAAACCACAGGAAAAAATATTGGTATATGCTGAACACCTGTACAGGGGAACACTTCACAGAGAGACATCAGCAGGAAAGCCATAGTGTCTTAACCATTTCAATACATCTAATCCTTCTGTAATTTTAACCATCACTATGGAAGACAGGCCCTTCACTCGGTGCCTTAATCCTTCATTCACCATAGAGGCATGCAAGGGAAAAAAACATTCTTCACAAATTCAAGGTGTCACCTGATGTGTGATTGTTATGCAAATGATAATTTTACGCTTGAGGTATTCCTTCAAAAGTCCATGAAAGTTTCAGGTTAGAATTAAGGTGAAATGGGCAAATGCTTTGTATACTCCTCAGTGTGCCCTTACCTCAATGCTTATCACATAAAATACATACTTGTGCTCAGCCTGTTCCAAAACTTGAAAAATAAGTGGACACTGTGCCATAAAATGTAACATTTTCAGCAACCTTTTTAGAGATGGAGTTCATTTTTGTCATCTATCTTGCACATCACTCCTGACTAAGACTTTTTTATCCCAGTCCCTTACAGAAGCAAAACTACCCTGCTGAATCTACCATTTGTGTTTCCACGTTGCTTACTTGCAAAACGCAAATCATAAAATAAAACCTGATATTTCCTCCCCATGCTGTGGGTCTTTCTGGTGAATTCAGCCAAACACCACAGGTTGGCATTGAAGTTCATTCCTGATCTTTGGGAACCAAATTTGTAAAACTATAAGCTAAAAGGTTCAGTACATCACTTTTAAAAAAGGTTTAGTCTCATCTCCCAGGTACGTTTGAGGGCCCAAAGACCACCAGGAGCAACAGAAATTACCTTTGAGCTGAGATTATTTTGTTATACATCAGAAAAATAGTTCCCATTTTAGAAGAAGAGGCATCCTAGACCAAATCTTTTCTTTCTACAACCGTAAAGTGCTAATCAGCGTGTTGCCTTAAATCCATCTACAGACGTGTGCACAGCTGTAAAACAGGGACATACTATTCATGCTAATTATAAAGACAACATAGTAGAATAGTCTGGGAAAACAACCTGACCTGTTAATAAGTGATGACATTACATTTGATCCAGTCTGTGCACGTTCTGGGAGATGACTAATGACCACTAAGAATGTTAATTTGCATGGGAACACTCTTTCTAATGGGCAGTCCATGACCAGAGCGGTATGAGTCAGTCCACAACAGGACAAATACTTGTCTTTCAGCACTGGTCAAAATCTCAATGTGTCTCAAAGATGATGCAGCATTTATGCCCAAAGTGACTATGGTCATATCTGGTAGTTTTTACAGACTCACGAAAGTTGATGTGACAAAACAATTGTCATTTTTTTAAACAAATTGATTCTTTGTTGTGGTGTTTTGGTGGTCTTGAGGCTTAAGATGCTAATCGTGTAATCCCATCCTCCCTGATTCAGGTCTTGTGAGCAGGTGCAGGCTGAGCACCACATGCCGCAACACTTAAAATCAATCAATAATAAATCAATGTAAATGAGGGTTGTTCCTGCATGGCCACACATACAGACAAGATCCTTTTCAAAAAGGATATTTTCTAGACAGGAAAAAACAGAGCTTTTAGAAGTTGAAATCTAATGGCATCTTTCATGTACCAGCAACACTGAAGCATTCTGTCACATTGATTTTTTTTAATATAAATATTACTGTAGTAAATGGCAAAAAAAATATAGACAGAGGTGCCCACAAAAACCTCAACATGTAGCACTGTTGTAGCATCGGGTCTTGCAGAGAGTTGGTGAAAGACAGGGATACAACAGGAGGGACGTACCCGCTTATGTCGAGCATACATGAAAATTTCAGCAAATTTAAGCTGCTTTGAGATGCCTTTCACAAGTATTTAACCCTTTGAAGCCTGAGCTCATTGGTGATATGTCTTTCAAAAACATGGGCGAAAAACAAAAAGCAATTTGGTAAGAAATTTTCCAGAAATTGCAAGAAATTAGTAAGTTGGGAAAAACTACATTTATATTTTTTTCCAGGTCATTTTGTTTTTGTTTAGTTGTCATTTAGTTTTGATTTTTAAATAATTGTGCTTTTTACTCATTTCTTCCAAATTATTCAGTGACTTCTTATTCCTTGCTCTTTGCCTTCTTCCCATGTTTTTGAAAGAACTCAAGCAAATTTGCTCAGGTTTCAAAGGGTTAACCTGCATTACAGCCATACTTGTAAAACACCAATAAAATATTTATAATATTGTTACTACTGATGAGACTGACACAATAACTATTACTATACTTCAAACTGCATCATCTTTATTCTTTCAGAGAAGTCATATACTGATGTTGGTAAAATGTTCAGTGTGATTACCGAGGCCCAAAACTTTCCATCTCCAGCATCTTCTAATCCTTTCAGGTGCTCTGTGCCGTGTCCCAGAACCCCTCGGTATCTGGGTCAAAGGTGACTGTGTCTACTGAGTCACGTTTGCTGGCATGTATGAGTCGCACAGAACGACTTGTGCTTCTGGACTGGGACAAACTGTCAGGTTAACTCAGGATCTCAGAGATGTCCAAATTAGAGAAAAAATAACCGAACTTTACTGACTGACTGACCTGTGTTTTGATTGGCTGATTCACTCACTGACTTTAAGGGTGACACCTGTGTGTGCTTTACCTCAGGGGTCAGTGAAGATGACTGAGCTCAGTGGATCCGTATGTGCAAAGTTTGGTAGATGGGGGTGGGCAGCTAATTACTGGAGCCAAACAACCTGGTGTGTGTGTGTGTGTGTGTGTGTGTGTGTGTGTGTGTGTGTGTGTGTGTGTGTGTGTGTGTGTGTGTGTGTGTGTGTAATGCAGGAGACAGAATGGAATTCCTGCTGTAAGCTCGGCCTCCATGACTCAGTCAGTGAGTCAGGAGGAATACATGGGCAAAGAATGTGTACTGACACAATGAGGACCGCTCCACTTTTCATATCTTTACATTCAGATTGCAATGCATGTATGTATCATATCTAAACAAAAATCAGGGAAGAAAAGTCAGCTTAATGCTGTTTGTGTTGTGGTTGTTACAGACTAACTATGCCTCAAGCATAAAAGCTGTTTGAACATCTAAACGTCTTCCTCTGTGCCACAGAGCTCCATTGTTGTCCAAAAACTATTAAAAACACATCAGTGAGCCACACCATTGTACTGCCTGTCCCCTCATTACATCCACTGTCCTGCTGCCAGATATACTCATTACTGCTCCAAATATAGATCAATCCACTGCTGAAAATAGTCCCCCCAAAATGCACATATTCCTCCAGTTTAAGTGGTGTGTATATATATATATATATATATATACTGTATATATGCACACACACACATCATCACACACTACTATAGCACCACCTTTACATTTCCAGACTGGGGGGTCTCTAAAATGCAGTGCATTATAGGAAAACACTCATGCACAGTTAAGTTGAGCTATTTGTTAAAATTCAATTAGGCCATTTAATTGGACTACTGTCTTTATTCTAGTATATAAGCAATGGGAGAAATTTGATTTATTGACAGAAGTATGTCAGACTGGATTAGGCCATTTAATTAAACAGCTGTCCTTGTCCCAGTATACAGACACCGACTCTGCCACGATAGGTGGTGATATGTCCCCTTTCAGCTAGTTGCTATTGGACCTTCTTCCGGTTGACCAGTGTTGATTATCAGCATGCATACATAGATATGGTTATAGCCCATTTAAAAACAGCCACAGAATCAAATCAGAAGTTAACGGGACTGTACCAAAGTTAGCCACTAGGTTCAGGTCCTGATCTGAAATGCACTGATCTACTTGTTGTCTTGTAACACAGCTTAATAGGATCTTAAATACCAGGGAAAAAAAAAACACTGATCCACAATTTATCTTTCTTTATTAGCTGTTCCTTTTTTTTAAGAGTTGAATGCTGGAGGTTTTGCAGCAACAAATGAACCATAAGCTTCACATATAAGCTATTCATTATCCACTAAAAGTAATAAATGGTCATTAAATGTGAATAATCAGTGAGAATGAGCCGACACAACATGGCAGCATTGTACAGTCAATAGAAGAGCTTTGACATGGCTGCCTCCAAGTTCCAACACAGTGGAGTGTTATTTTATATTAATTACACACTAATTACTGGCGTGTAATTACTCGTTACACACACAGCGATGTCCTCCACAGTATTTCACCGTCTGCCACATTCCTGGCTGTGTAGTTACCCCAAACACACACACACACACACACACACACACACATGCACACACACACATGCACACACACACACACACACTGGTATGACATGAGCTGTGAGCCAACACTGACGCAGAAGCTTTTCAAACAATAGCAGGGAAGGACTGTTGCTGCCAGTTTCTTTCTCTTTCTGTCTCTCCTCTTCAGCAAACCATTATTCTCTTCCTCCTCTCACACAGCCCCTCTGTCTCTCTCTGTTTCACTCGATCAATGTCATATTCAATACTCGCACATATCATCTCGCCCTGCCTCTCTTTCTGCTCTCCTCGTCTCTCTGCTCTTGTTTTACTGAAGCATTTTTCTCTTTGAGCCGGCTGATGGGCTGCCTCTGTCCTCTGGCCATAAAACCTTCATTTCTCTCCACTTTCCTCTGAGTCAGCAGAAAGACAGACCACGGCTCTCCACCACCCTCTCTCTCCCCTTTCTTTCTTTCTGCCTTAAACCGGACGACGGCCCTCTGCTGTGTTCCAGTTCTGTGTAGCGATGCAGTCAAGGAAGAAAGTTTAAAGGAAAACACGCACAGTGTATCTTTGGGATTGAGTCAGGAAAGCTCTTAAGGGGATTACGAGCATCAAGTCACAAACTTTTACTTAAGTCTTTTTCTGGTATTCAGATATGCGACCTAGAAATGTCACAATTTTGCTTCATTTTCTCTTTTCATGTTTTACTTATTTATTAAAGCATATAGCTTATGTTTTTGTTAATATTTAGTAGCCTTACAAAAAGTCTTTAACCCTTTGAAACCTAGGGCAACATCACTTTTCATGTGCTGCTTTCAGATGCCTTTCTCAAGTATTTAAATCTTTCTCCTGAGCAAATTGGTGTGATTTCTCTCAAAAAGATGGAAAAAAGAAAATGAGCAAGTTAGTAAGAAATGTTTTACAAACTGCAAGAAATTGTCATAATAACATATTTAAAATTTGGTTAAAGGGTTGTTATATGTTTTTAAGTCACTTTTTTCCAAATATTGTCTGCCTTTTTTTTAACCTTTTCTTGTATTTTTTTTTTTTACTGATTTTTTGCTATTTTTGGGGTCATTTCTTCTTTCATTGGCTATTACCTTCTCCCCTTGTTTTGAAAAGAAATCAAGCCAATTTGCTCTGGTTTCTAAGCATTAACTTTAAACTTCTTTCAGTCCTTAATATCTCTGACACATTCCTTTACAGGACAGCGAAGTCTCCTCGACCTGTGTGTACTGACTTTAAACCCTTTCCCACCAACTCACACGCACACACACTCCCTGCTGAGAGCCAACAAAAGGTAGGAATCCGCAGAGAAAATGTTAACTCCGGTTTCCCTCTCCTCCCCCTCCACATTTTCCTTTTCTTCATACTCCAGTCTCCCTCACCCCCCCTCACTCCCCACTTCAGTCTGTGCACAGCTGGGGCAGAGCAGGTCCTGCTGAAACTCTCTCACACACACTCAACCACAGGGGATGAAGGACTAGACAAACACCAAAAAAGGCACAGGGTTTTTAAAAAGCTACACAGTGCCACAGAGGCAGTGATTTAACATGCTCACTCACACACACTCACCAGATAGTTCATTTTGTCCCTGCTGCAGTGAGGCGGCTGTGCTGACTCCAGGGCAGGGCTGTAGCTCAGCCCCTGTGAGACACTTTGCCAACTCGATTCCTTTGCTGAGAGTAGATCCCAAAAGATCCCAAAAACTCCTCCAGGTCTCCTCCCCCTCCCTCCTTCCTTCCTTCCTCCCTATGTCCTTCTGTCCTCCCTCCTTTTTCCTCTCTGTGTCTGTCCTTGTGTCTTGTTCAGTCTTGTTTTCAGTAGTCGTGCGGATCCCGACACATTCTGCCTCTCTGTGATCTCACACAGCAAGAATGAGACTGCTGCTTGGCCCATTTACTTTTACCCCGCTCACCCCTTCTCACTCCCTTGATCTCTCTCTCTCTCTCTCTCTCTCTCTCTCTCTCCTGCCTGAGGAAAAGAGGGAGGAGTGTGTAACCCGACACGTCACTTCCTGTTGGGTCCTGATATCCACTCATTCCAGTCTGGCCATTGGCCCGAGAAGCTCTTCTCATGCAAATAAGCTTTGCCCTCCCACTGTCGGACTCCCCCATCTCTCTCTCCCTTTCTCTCTCTCTCTCTCTCCCCCTGGCTGTGAGGGACTGTCAGTGCTGCTGAGACACACACACACACACACACACACACACACACACACACGCAGTGGACTTCACATGAGCGTACGGCAACATTACCTCATTTTACTATCTTTACTCTCAGATTTCACAGTGCACAACAGGTCAGACAAGCATACAGTTCAGCATGTAAGATGAATACAGATTGCAGTAACTAAATCGGAATCTGAAATGATTTATAATTAAACATTAGTACTAACTAAACTGAGATGACAATTTGATCTCCATGTTTCTTAAAAATTAATAGTATTAAATTAATACTAAATAACAGAGAGGGTATTTCTAAGAAACTTCCTAGGGAATTATTAGGAAGTATCGGCTCCTAAAAAGTCTGTTAGATCAAACTCAGAATCAGTCATGACGCTTTGCTGTTCCGTATGAAAGGTACGATCGTGGAATCAGGGGACAGATTTGTCTCAGCTGCGGAGGAAATAACAGCACTGAGTTGACATCTGTGTAGAATCGACAGCTGGCAGGTGGGGACCATCGGCAGGACGGATGTGACGTCTTAAAGCAGCAAAAAAGCAGCAAAAAAGCAGCCAACAGCAATCAGTGGCTAATTCAACGAAGAAGAACAGCAGCCGTAAATGTCCACAAATAACGAGAATCAGGAGCTCCTTATCCTCTGAGAGGAGGATGAGATCAGCCGCCATACAACAGGGACGCTAAATGACTGTGGGTGACATGTTATGCCATTGTTATTGTTTAGAAAGCGCTGCCAGCGCGCATGTTACATATCACAATAGAGGCCGATGTAGATGTGTTACACATTACCCCGTCACGCCTCCTTTGTTTCCATGATGCCGGCATGCTGTCCAAAATTACACACTGGAGCGGCATTATGCTGTTGGTGTTTGGCTCTGGAGTAAAGATGGGACTATGCAGCGGGCATATATCGCGATCTCTGTGTAAAAAGGGCTAGTGTTTCAGAACACTGTCAGCCTTACCCTCAAACGGAAATGACTAAGAAATTTAAAAATTGGTTGTTTAACATTACACACTATGATTATAGCTCCCAACAGTGACCGGCCGAGACTAAACCTGACTCAGAGTTCAGATATTCTGGCTTATTATTATTCCTCACATACAGCTTCATTATTTACTGTATTTCTGTTATCATACCACTATTATTTGTCATTTGAAATGTATTTATCACTAAGATAAATAGTTTTTGTGAGAGGTGTTTGAATTAAAGTCCCATTTTATTTATTGGCATTTTTGTCTGTATCAAATGTAGGATGTCCAAATATGGTCACGTGCCCTGTGGTCTTCCCTGCCTCTCCTCTAATATTTGAAAAACAGGAGTTACATTGTGTCTGATGCTGCTCAGCCTGGTGCCAACTATCCAGCAGAACATACCACACACACCTACACACACACTTCACCCTCCATGACCTGGGCAGTGCCCTCTCTGACCGCCACACTCGACAACAACAGCCTCTGTCACACTGACCTACAAATGGCAAATGAATGCCAGACACACACACAAGAACAAAAAGCAGCCATTGAGGATTAAGCCATGTAGGTCAGTGTGAATCTGAATATGGTAATGTTCTCTGCTCAAGAAGTGGCTTCATGAGCACTCGGTTTGTGTGTCTTCACTCACAGTTCAGGTTCAAGGCCTCCATACTGGAGCTCTGGATTTACACTGCCAAGTCAGGTTATGTTTAGGAACAGAAAACCACTTGGTTATGGGTATAAAAGATCATGTTTTGGCTCAAAAACATAGTTGTGGTGGCACAATATTAGCTGGAAAAAGAGTGATGGGTCACTTAAAAAACAACCAAGTTTGGGGACTGAAAAGCTGCAGAAAACACAGCAATGACTCACTAAAAAACCACCAGGTCTGATATTTTCAGCTCTTACAGTGGTATGCAGCTTGAGAGGCAACTCACCCAGGTGACACACCAACTACCACCCAGTGAGAAATGCGGCTCATATTCAACATTGTTTTAGAAACATTGATATAATACGTACAAATGTTACGTGTGAAACATACAATTCAAACATTTTCTTCTGGTGACTGGACTGGTTGCTGAGAGGGGCCGTTTGCTGTGTCTGTCACCGTAAATCTTACACAGTGGCTGTAAGTCGCTTGCCCAGCTAACAAAAATGAATTTCTATTTTTCCTCTGCATCCCAGCCCTTCACTCTAGTGTAGATTAAAATCCCATTAATAAAAGAAAAGTCCAGTCAGATGAATGACAGCGTGTCTCTGGATGAGCATCTCCTCTCCTCTGATCACTCGTCCTCCATTCTCCTACCATTCACATGGTTAATAACTTAATTAACCCTTGTCAGCTCTCTGCTCTGGTCCAGTGGCTGACACACTAATTGATGAGCTTGGAGTGTGTGTGTGTGTGTGGGTGGGTGGTTGTACATGGGACTGTGTGTTCGTCATTTAAGCTGCTTATTATAACACCAAGTGATCTTTCTCACCCCCAAGCACAAAATAGAAATGGCTGGTCTTGGGTGAAAACCTTTTATGTCTGCATTTTGATGTTCATTAACTACTGATATCTCCACAGGCTGATGACCGTGTCCATTCCACCTAGGCTTAAAGAAGCCTTTGGCTCCAACTTAAAAATACATTTTCAATCAAGGAAATGAAACAAGTTGTTCTTGTTATGCTGACATTTGGGAGGTACAAAGTTTCCACTTAACAGCTTTGAAACGCTTCTCGTTCACCACATGCAGACCGAGCTGCGCACGTGTTTCACACAAAGTCTAATGACTGTGGCATTTGGTGCTAATACCTTAGGCCGGACATTAGACCAGTTATTTTTAATTCAGCACAAGCGGCAGTGACGGGACAAAAGGATCTTTGTATTGATACCAAATGGCAAAACACACACACACACACACACAAACACACACAAACACACACAGGAGCACAATAGCACCGGTGTTTGTCCCAATATGAAATTCATTTCCTGTCATGTTGTGTGTGTTGAGTCAGTGATTTTTAATGCTGGAATTCTATTGTTGGGTCCTGTTCAGCTAAAGCACCCAGGAGAGCAGACACAAGGAGTGTGTGTGTGAGTGTGTGTGAGCAGTGGGTAATCATGGCTGGGAGGACAGATGCTGTTACAGTTTGTGATCAGCAGCTCATTTGAATTTTCTCTCCATTTTTCTCTTCACTGTCTAAAGCCAGATGCATTTTCAGAGCAGTGCTGATGTAAGACATGGGAGACAACTGGTTTTGGACGTGTGCAGAAACAAATCTTTCCATACCCTACTGTAATACAACAGTGCAGGACAAGTAAATCACACACACACCAAATTACCCAAAGGGCTGATTGAGGATTTATCATTGTCATGCTCTGCTTTATGTATTATCCATCCCAATCACCAGGAAAAATGTTGGCGGTGTATGTCTGCAACCCACAGATATGTGACATTTGTACGTTATGTTGTGGATAAGTTTACACTCTATGTCAACGACACTGTGATTAACGTGTGGTTATTTAACACACAAAACCACTGAGTTATCGTCATGAAAAGATTAAGTTATGGTTTAAAATATCTGGTTTTGGGGGCACAGTAGGTTCATCCCAATATCCCTCTTTGACTCTGCTATCCTCTATCGTGGATCACTTGACCTGGAAATCGATCAAGACCCGCCATTTTGACAGGCGTCCCAATTGTTTAATATGTTTGACGGAGTCGAGGAGGCTTTCAGAGGTTAGGGAAGCGAGGATACACTAGAGCAGCCTTTACGGATGTCTTTTTCCAACCGACACACTCTGACAGGATATCAGTTACTAACAGGCAGCTCAGCCCTGCAACTAATCAGACTGATGTGATATATCATCACAACATCAGAGGAGTTTCATTCTGGAGGGACAACAGATAACAGATTAAACTTAAGCGTATCACTCCCCAAGTTTTATGATTCAGCATCTAGTTAAAAAACAGGAATGACAAAAGAGCCAAATCACCTTTCTCTACCTATTAGAAAGATTTTTCTTTTCACGATCTGTTATTCCCCCCATTAACTCTTATTATGGAGACAATTAAAGTCAGAGAGACAAGGAGAGTCTGTCTGTCAGCAAGAGATTTTTTTTTACATCAATGATAATCCTTTTCATTTAGTCACACGTCAGACTGATCATTCGTGAGTGTCAGATTTGATGAGTTACAGAATTTCAATTTTGCCTGAACATTTAGCCTGATATAAAATTTCCACTGTGAAAAAGACACCATGATCACATTCTGGGTTATTAAATGAGTTTACAATCAGATTATCAATAGCACAGATGCAAATAATGAATAATAATAAATAATAAAACCATTCTGAAAAGAATGGCCATTGTGTACAATTTCAAAACGACCCCAATGGATTCATTGTCTTTGTTATCTGCATCTCAAATGTTTTTTGGATCTGGACCAACATGTTCTCTGTTTCCCTCTCTCTTTTGGTCACAGTTACAGTAACAACCACGTGATTGAGGTTTGGAAACCAGCGTTTTCAATTCAAATAACATCTGAGTTCACCCTGCTCCCAGCAACACTTGACTAAAAACAGAACCAGCGATTGCTACTGGCTGTCTTTGACTTGCCAAACTTTAAACTTCAGTTTATAACCACCACTGAGACTTCATAATTCACCTATTTCAACTGCTGGAGAAGAGTGTTTGGTTCTTGAGGCTATTTAGTAAAGATGAGAGAATGGGTTAAGACTTCCTGCTGAGAGCGGCGGGTTGAAATAATTCAAAAATTCAGTTTATGTGTTCATACACACACACACACAGACACACACAGACACACACACACACACACAGAGTGAGAGAGTGTAGGGAGTTTTGCACAAACGGTCCGTCTGTGAGTGTGAGCTTGGTGAGGTCAGAGGGGTCAGGCACAAAAACTGAAGCAACAGAATGCTCACACACACTATTGCACGCACACATGCACGTGCGTATGTACGTACATACGCACGCATGCACACACACACACACACACACACACACAACAGAAGTCAACTTTTAACTTTACTTCCACAGCAGAACTGAAATAAATATAATAATGAAAAAAGGAAATAGCTTAATTCATCAGTTGAAATCATAAAATAAGCTTTTAGCTCTTTGCACAAAAGGCTTGTGCAGTCGTGTCTCTCATGCCTCCATCCTGGAGGTCAACAGTCTTTTTATCAGCTGTAATCTCTTTCAATATGGGACTGCACAGTGTGAATGCATCCTATTCACTGCACAGTATCAGCCATTCAGAGCTGTCTGGGCCATTATCATAAAACTGTGGCATGAATGCCACCCTGTAACTGTAGCAGAAAGAAGACAAAACATACTGGACACCTATTGTAGAGAGATACTCACACACAAATTCACAGTCTTTATGGTGTTTCAGTCAGTTAGTCCTGCTAATGGGGTGCAGTCTGACTGACACAGCTCTATGTATCTGCGATCCAGGCATGGAACAGGAGCTAAACATGTGAGGGTGGTGATGAGCGCTGTATTAATAAAGTGTCAAAGCCCAGCCATCCCAGCACTGATTACGGTGAAAACATTCTCACAGACTGACACAGTGGAGAATCAGTCGTGCCAGAGGCAACACTTTGTTCTACTGTGTCAGACAATCAGCTCTTTGACAGTGAAGTAAAATGACAGCCACTGTAGGAAACATCACACACACAGCCTATGGGATGTGTCAAGCATGGACCTCTTCACCTTCCTGTGTCCCACACCATTTTCTCTGTGTTGAGTTTTCTCTTTTCCTGCAGCCAGAATGTTTACATCAGCAGGGGACACACTAACGGTACCACGACTACTGCTGCAAAAATTGCTTCTGTACTTCTAAGACTAACTGTCTCATTACATTCATATCATAATATATAATTTCTCTTAGACACTGAGACAGTGTCCAGTGTTCTGTTTTGGACTCACAGGAAGTTGGATAAACCAATCGGCTTGTTTGAAATCATCATGATGTGTAAATCTCATTGATCTACAGTTAGCATCAACACCTGTTGAAGTTTACCTGTATTGTTGCAGAAGTGTTGTTTTCTTACAAGCTTCGTCCACATGTTTTCTATGTATGTGGCTACCATAGACTGTATATAAAATGGACAACATGACAGGTCCCCAAAAGTGAATCCAAAACATTGGGATCATTGGGAAATATGGCATAAACCCAGCCCCCTCCATGTTAGCGACTGGGACGTGGGTCAAACTGAAAACATGAAGTACATGTCAAATATTTTTACCCCAATGAATATTCAAGTGTTCGTTTCTCTGAGAACTTTGGTCTTAATTAGTCATTTGATGCTATAAAAAGGGGGTCTGACATCATGACTGACAGCTGTGTGTGCCAATCAGTGTGCTTGCATTGGTCGGATGGGTGTTTTGGGGGGAATTCCAACACTGCAGCGATTGATACTGCACAGCTCTAAATGACATCACCAGCGCAAGATGTCAACGTTTGTGTGTGGGATATTTTGGCTTCAGTTTTGTAAAGTGTGAGTAAGTGGGGAGGCATCGTCCATCTTTATATACAATGTATTGTATGTACGGACAACCCAAAAACATAACACCTCTGGCCCCAGCTATTGCCGATGCAGAGGCATAAAAACGGACTTGATGTACAAAGGCCTTAAGTCAAGCTTACGTACCTTGTGCCCTTTCTGTAAAATACACCATATATACATACAGACACAAAATAAATATTGACAAAACCGCCTTAGTAAGTCTTTACATTGCTCCAGCGAACACTAACTCTGGTTTGGTCAAAAAAAAAAAAGAATTAAATCGCTAAGTTTATGTGAAAATTTGTTGGGTGTACTGCTTTTGTTTCCTCACGGGCCAACTCAGCTGTTGGCCAGCTGTTTAGAAGTCCTGTAATGTTATCCCCACCTCTCACTGATGCCATCTTTCTTAGTTGAGTTATCAGTTTCAACAGTACAGACGGACCTCTGGTAGTAAGTGCTGTACACTACAATTAATTGCCTGACTTATTCCACTGTACTGGAAATCTGTAACACTGAGCCAGCTGTGTTCTGTCGCACTTAAAATGAGCTGCTTTTATATTAAGGTCTCAGTATTCTGAGTTTTGATCAGCATGATTTTCTTCACTGTTGAAGCCTAAAATTTAAAAAGAATGATTGCATTTGAAAATCTCAATGGAAAAAAAAGCTAATTCACATCACTGGCAGCCCCCAACAAAGAGAACATGCTCAGACTGTTACAAAGTGAGAGACACCAGCTCAATAAATTAGTCTCGCTTGCGTATTAGTTCACACAGGTATAGATTTCAACAAATACATGCGGTAACAGTCCACACAGTCTGCAGTCTTAGGGCTTGTATCACTCTTCAACATCACACTGATTAATGCTCCAAGTCCCAGTAAAGTAAAGTAAGTAAAACCACTTATCCATTAAATGTGTTGGCAGCATCTACATATAAACTAACATGACAAATTTTAATGTGCTCAAGCCGCATGGCGCCTTTTGAAGCTCCACTCCATGCAGCTTCACACCTCAGATCATCTGGCTCTTGATTAAAAAGAGCACATTTAAAAAAAGCTTCACTTTTCCTTTATATCGACTTACGGGTAAAACTTCTACAACACTGTCATAGAGCAGATCACAGGGTTCCTACAACTTAAGTCAAGTGGAATTTAGACTTTTGAAAACTCCATTAATGCCAATTTATAACTAATTTTACAGTAGCCAATGAAAAAAAAACTTACCAACATTATTTAGTATTATTTTTTTCTTATTTTATTTTTCAAATATTTATCGGAATATAAAACATGACTCTTTGGTGTTGTTTGGTATTAGAGGCATTCAGTACATCTTAATGCTAATTAATGCCTTATTTTGGATTAATGATTTTAATACCTTTTATGAATTTTAAAGGATCTGCAGGAACCCTGAGATCAGGACTACCTGATATATCAAAATATATCAATTAAAAGCTGTGTCAAACACTGTTAGTTTTAATACCTTACATTTTAAGATTAGACTATTTTAATAAATATTAAATGACACTTATTAAATGTCACTTCACCACACTGTTGGAGATCATGACACTGTGTGCAACATGCATCCTGTGAGTCACTAAACCCAGCTGTAGTGTTCAAACATCACTCCTCTGTTGTTCTATCTCGACACATCAAACGATCTACGAGAGCAGAGGTCAGCTGTTACTGCTCCACTCCATGCTGTCACACCTACCTCCACCTGTGGTGCCCCCTGCAGGCAGTCAAACATTCTACAGAACACCTGCAGGACAGGAAGGGACATCAAAATCTATACAGCAACACAGACATGAGCACAGAGCATAGATATGTACCAGGAAAACTGTGTGTGGCAAAGATAATTTTCATAAACGGAGAATGTTTTTATGTTCTATACCTTATGGAGACTTCTTTATAACTGTCTGCAAAACACACCTCAACCCGATGGGACTGAGGCTTACCTTCAGATCATACAGGCTATCATTAGAAATCTGGCCCGAACCTTCCTCACACACATACGCACACATAGGGAGGTTACTATGGCAACCAAGCCTGAAGGGCCAGTGAATCAGTCTGGACTGATCTAGATCTGCTGATAACACATATAAAGGACACACACACACACACACACACACACACACTTGCAGTTGCACAGCACACACATCTTCACACAAAACACAGGATAAGCACAAACATACATACATGCACCTGCATGTCCAGACAACACAAACAGATGGTGCAGTATATGAAACACACACTCACACACTGAACGCATTCAACATACTGAAAAGCTGCTTTGGCTTGTTCCTCTAACATGATGCAGAAAACACAGTTTGATCAGATATCTAACCCTTTGAAACCTGGAAACATATCACTAATCTGTGATGCTTTCAGACGCCTTTCACACGTGTTTAAACCTTTGAACCCTGAGCAAATTGGTGCAATTTCTTTAAAACGTGGGAAAAATGTAATGAGAAACTTAGAAATGTTCGACAAATTGCAAGAAATTGGTAGATTTAGAAAATGTTTTTTTTTTAAAGCTAGAGAAAAACCTTATTCATAATGGTAATAAGTGCACATTCAAAATTATGTTACAGAATTATTATATTTTAAGAACTTTTCCCAGGTAAATTTCTTTTTTGTACTGTAATTTTCTTGTACTCTTCACTATTTCTTGCTAATTTTTGGGTCATTTCGTCTTTCATTGCTTATTGCCTTCTTCACATGTTTTTCATAGAAATCAGGCCAATTTGCTCAAGTTTCAAAGGGTTAATGTAACATATTTACCGCATTTATTGACACTACACTGATTACAATGACACATATAAGAATTTGATTCAACACAAGAATGCATAGTTAGGTTTTCCAGAAGCAGTAAATACTTTAAACAACCCTCCACCCTGACAGGAGGACATGTTCAGGAAAAATGATGAATATGACAGCTTGGGGATTATATATAGGGATGGAAACAGGCTCATGATGGAGAGAATAAATACAATACTGTCAAAAACGACAGCTCCTGTAATTCAATGGCAGATTATAAGATATTTAGAGTAAGATATATTAAAGTAATGGCCTTTTTATCATACAATCATAAGTCTGTTACATAAATGTTTTGTGATGGCTTTTACATGACAGGACCTTTACAAGGACTGGAAAATGAAATGATGGATTTAAAGGTCAAGTGTGCAGGATTTAGGGATATATATTGGCCTAAATGCAATATTATATTCATAACTATGTTTTTAAGAACCTTAAAATAAGAACTGCTCTGTTTTCGTTACCTTAAAATGAGCCATTTATGAGCCGCCCTGCTTCCCTTGTCAAAAAGCCAATGGGATTTTTGAGTTATAAACATGCTTATATGGTACAAAAAATGGTGTTTGAGTCCTAAAATAAGGTCTGTGGTTAACACAAGCTGAAGAGACTGTCTTGATTTTTATGAAAACATAAAATGTCAGTAAATACCCCACTGTGATTTTTTTTGCATTAATTTTCTTGATGAACAAAATGTGTAAGTATCAAAAACATTTGTTTGCAACGGATCTTATTTTCTGCAATAATCCAAAATTCATTGGAAAAATCCCATTGGCTTTTTGACAAGGGAACCAGTGCGAAGCTTTCACACCGGACTGCAGAAAAAGAGTGCTCAATAGCTAATTTCTTTATCCATGACAACTGTACAGGGTTGAATTTTTACATAACTCACCCATATATATTTTAATAATGCTTAGATTTATAAATAATTAAGGGTGTGGTCACTTTGAGTGACAGGCTGTCTGCAAAGTGTCACTGTTGCTTATGAGTCAGATCCATGCCTTCTCCTCCACAGCAGCCCTATCTCATCCAAAATAATAAAAAACAGAAGTCCGCAAACAAATGGGTGATGTCACAGTAGTTATACATCCATTTATTTATACAGTCTATGGTCAGCTACTGCAGTTCACCTACACACTTGGCACACAGGTGCTGTAATCTGCAAACTCATCTATAAACTCATCTATAAATGCCACTAAATCCCTCTTGCTAGGCCTTTAAAACCTTTTTTTCCAGTTGATTTACCTTCATCTTTTTGGCTTTATTGATGGCCATGTGAGTCTGAAAAATGTTTGCCCCTGTTTCTACATGTTCTAGTCAGCCTTCGAGCTCTTCCAGTAGACAGTCTACTGTCAAATTCTGCTGCCTGATTTATGCAATACAAAGTGATATAATGTTCAATAGTCAGACTGTCAGGAAATAAGTTGTGGTCCAGAAGCTACCGCTACATTATACTCCCACACAGAAAGCCTACTATTGCCAGCAGTAACTGCTTGCTATTGTCACAGTCCATTAGACAGACAACACACACTGTTACATGCATGTTGAGCTTGACGGCACCCTAAAGACATTTTTGTATAATGGTCAATATCATGTGAATGTTCAATATAGGCTTTGGGAATATGTAATATTTCATACGTTCAGGACTTCCTGAAATTTCACAGAGGTACAGTATATGATGGTATAAGTGTACGGCACACAAAGCTTTCAGCTAAATTGCTTGTTCCTGTTTGGACTGGAGACTGAGCATAGATTGTATATAAAGATGGACATGTCCCCACTTCCCCCCGTTGTGCTTGACTGAAGCCAAAAATATCCAGGATACAGTCGCTGCCATCTTGCGCTGGTCGCGTTATTTGGAGCCAGAGTCTGCACAGTCGCAATCTAGAGTTCCCACCAAAACACCCATCCAACCAATCGTGAGCCGCGCCATTAAGCATGACCACACAGATTAACAGCTGTCAATATGGTGAGGGAAAAAAAAACTTTTTATAATTAAATAACAAATTAAAAACAATTTTATCAGACAAAAGATCACTTGAACATACATTAGAGTGATAAGAACTACCCTAAATGACAGAAACCATCTTTGGGAAGAATGTATTTGGCGTGTACTTTGAGTTTTTACTTTGGCTCATGTCCCATTCACTGACACTGAGGAAGCAGGCTTTATGGCTTGTACTGCAGCCAGACACCAGGGGGCGATCAAGATGTTTTGACCTCACTTTTGGGGAGCTGTTGTGTTGTGTCATCCTTTTTTATATACAGTCTATGGGACTGAGCCCTGGTGATCCATGCTGTGCACTACATACAATCAGTTCATTAGAAAGAAGAGTGCCTGTATGTATGAGGGTATTGAAAAACATATGCTAGGGATTTCTAAATATCCCAAAATACCGTAATGCTGTGATACCAAACAAGCTTAGTTCAATACCTATGCATGACCAATTAAAAAAAACAACTTAATTTAATCAATTTTTTTTCGAACATTTTAAGGAGTGCTGTCTCTGGATCCCTAGAAAACAGTTCTCTGCATTGATTACATCTTTACGGGTTGTCTGTGTTTCTGTGTTTACCTATATAACAAGTATCTTTTTCAGGAATCTATCTGTCTTTAACCTGTTCCTCCACGTTCCTCATCCCATTCTCTGCAACATGAAGCCAGCGTCAGGCCTATGTGCTGTAATGGAAGTCTATCTCCTGTAAATACACAGATCCATTTACATCATCACACTGCAGAAGAGAGGGAAGGCAGAAGGACAGATCAGTCCCTCAAAGTCCTCCAGAGGCCATGCTGTCTTTTTATAGGCCATCAGAAGTGGAGTAGGCTAATTAGCATTCTGCCTTAATATAGAGCAGCAGAACGCTCGGCCATGGTCTGCTGCAACAACACAGAAAGATCATCTCAAGCTCCGTTTAGGCTCTTCACTCTGGGTGACTGTTAGCTTTAGAGCTGATATTAAGAACTGACTGATGAGTTTTAAAGCATCACGCTGCATCAGCGACCTTTTGTCCTCGCAGGAGGCTGATCAGCAGCTGCAACTGGCTGCTCTTTAATCCACGTAATATGTAGATTAGAAGAGATTTGTGTGGATTACAGATAGATTTGCACCATCGGGGCTCCTACAGAACCTGTGTTGAGGCCTGTTGAATAATACTATTGTATCACCAATCATATTAATCTTCTCTTTATCTTTAACCAACAGCTGACTTACACTTTGGTCCTGACCTAGATATCTGGACAATATGAGAAAAGATTGTGATGAAATTTGTCAGTCGTATAAGACGTGCTGGAACTTCTGTGACAAGTGAAAACTGTTTAGATTTCAACACACCACAAACATCTGTATTAGGGATATCAGTTTCAGTCATTTTTTTCTTTCGATGGGCCAATAATTAATCAGTTAATTAAAAAAAAAATCCAGTGCCCCACTGCCAAGCGAGCTGTGGGGCGACGACAGTTTCCCCAGCAATGCTGTTGGGTGATCAATCACGATAATCGCCAAATTAGTGGTGCTGCTAGCTAGCTAGCTCCTACCATACCTGAGGGAGGCACAGTGCAGTAAACTGAAGAGTAGCAAAATTAATTTACCAACCTCTTATTCTGTGAGGGGTTGCAGGGAGGCTGGAGCCTATCCCAGCAGACACTGGGCGAGAGGCGGGGTACACCCTGGACAGGTCGCCAGACTATCGCAGGGCTGACACACAGAGACAGACAACCATTCACATTCACACTGACCGCCGATTTAGAGCCAAAAAGTGACCTGCATGTCTTTAGACTGTGAGCGGAAGATTAAGATTTTTGCACCAGGGTCCCCATCATGTTTGGATGATTTAATGATGACGGATAATTCTGCTGTGGGATCACTAAGCAAAGTTAACTTCACCCTGATATCTTTTAACCTTTATGTTTTCAAATGTATATAAATCTGCCCCACGAAGAGTAACGCTGCATCACTTTCTGTTTTACCCTGTAACCATGGAGACAGACAACTATTATTGGACTGCACCGATGTGGAAAAAAATGTCAGTACATAGTAATTATGAGGCAAGACCTGAATTATAAGGAGTATATTTTTAATATGCCTTCTAAGCAGATTTATCCACATTCATCACTGAAGAGAGTAAATAACACTAATTCTAGCAATCTGTGAATGACGTCTGAGATTCTGACTCTCAGAAAAGTCAGAAGTCATTTTTGGACACAGTGGAGTCTAGTGTCCCCCTTAGGACAAACTGTTCTTCCTGTCTTCTAGTCATCTAGGTTTGATCAATGCATCTGCCCTTTCAGTGTTACACTATTCTTTACGATAAACGACACTGTGCAGTCATACAAGCACTCAGTATTGCAAAGATGTTTTTTGTAAACCTTCTGATTTTTTATTAACTTGTTATTTGTACGATTCTTTCACACACTGACTATCTGAAATAAGTAACTGTAAATGCAGGATGAGTAAAGTGAAGGAAGGCAGGGTGAACAGGAGGAGCACACAGCATGTCAGTTTGAACAAGGCACACAGTAACATGACTGACCTACATTATTCTAATAGAGCAGAGTCAGTGAACAACTGTGATGCTTCTTACATGTATTCATTTCTATCCATTTATGCTATAATCCAGGAAGCCGCTGAGATTCATTCAGCTGTATAGTTTATGTAGACTGCTTTCAGCTAAATGTTCCTCAGTACAGTTAATAATGGTGACATGTAATACTTATGTGTGTTTGTTTAATTACATTTTTCCACAACTAGCAATCTAAATGCCTTTAATATCACCTCATTTAACACTAGATAGTTTCAGCAGGTTTCTGTCCTCTCAGGCTGTTAATGAACTGGAGCAGAGGGAGCTCACAAGAGGAGGAGAGAAGTTCCTTTAAAAGTGATTTTTGTCCTTAATAAAAATTACCTGTCACAAAACAAAACTATTTTATGAAATATTCTGACTTTTACAACATAAACGAAGCAACTCTCATCCAAGATCCCTCAATGTTTTATTCGTTTTTTTAAATCATTCTGTAGATAGTAGTAGTAGTGCATTATATGTATTTAAATATGAAATTTTTAATTTTAGCCTAAGTGTGCATGTTTTAGCATCAAAATGGTATTTTTTTAAAAAATAAATAAATTCCACGTGACCTCATATAGGTTTCTGCAGGATGTTTTTGCCACATTACTCCACGTACTGCTGTGAACCATACGGTTCCGAAAGTCACACATTTCACAAACAAACTTAACAATTAAGTCGGCGACAGACCAGCAACTCCTGTATGCTGTGAGCTAAAATCGGTAGTCGGTGCATTCTCTTGTAACTTGAAATTCACCCCCTGCGTAATCTTTGCTGCATTTCTGATGCTGCTGTATGGAGCAAATGCTCTGAGCTTAAAAATAAAGAATTCTTCATCCAACTTATTGATTAAAAAAAAAGAAAAAAAAACAGAGGGCAAGTACTGTTATGTGTATGCCCAAACACAGTGAAACACTGGTTACACAGACTACAGCAGCAAATCTATTTGTTTCCAAGGCTGCACGATCATCAACATCAATAGTCTAATTCTCTGGGGAACATGAACATCCACTGCAATTATAATGGCAAAGTTAACATTCTGACTCGAGTGGTGCCAGAGGAAAGGTCAGGGCCGTGAACAGCATTGGGATTATCCTCTGGGGAACATGAACGTGTATTAAATGTCATGACATCTGGCCAGTAGCAGATGAGATGCTTTGAGATCTTTGTCACACCGCTGTCTGGCTGTCTGTGCAGTGAAGCGCAGAGGATATACAGCGCAGCAGCTTAATGTAAAGCTACTGTACAAATGAGGACAATGTTACAACGGTCTGAGGGAGCCGGCCGTTTCTTACATAAGGTCTGGTGGGAGACTACTGTAATGTGAGCTGGAATAATCCTGACCTAATTTCACTGCTACACTCCTCCAGCGAGGTCAAGAATTGTGTTTGAGAGATGTACAGATACACTCAACTACTCACACACACACACACACACACACACACACACACATACACACAGAGCCGAAGAAGTGCATAATCTGGCCTGTCTTACCCCTTCTCCTCACCTCTCTCTCTCTGGGCGCACAGACAGACGCACACACACACACACACACACACACACACACACACACACACACACACACAAACACACACACACACACACACACACACACACACACACACACACACACACACACACACACACACACACACACGGTGCAGTCTGGCTTACGTCTTACTTCCTTCTCTGTCTGGCCAAAGGAATGCTCCGCTTCCTGTGTGTTGTGATCACTGCACACTGACTGCTTCCCAGCAGGCCTCTGAACAGATCCCAGCGGCTTGATAAGGAAATAGTCTTTGCTGGTAGTACATACAACAGCTACTGAAACCACTCCGCTGTTTCCCATTCAAATCTACATTCCTGTTCTGAGCCATTTTCCTGCTTTTCTGGAAACATCTTTCAAGTGTACTTTTCCAAGAGCTCCAGGAACTAAGAGCTTTGGTGACATTTAAATGCATGATGTGATACAGGTTTACATGGCAATGTGACAGTGGAACAATAATAACTACATGACTCACATCCATGAGATCTGCCTAAATCAACTGAGGTGAATTTGGGATATATTTGATGCTGGTTAAAGCTTAAGATTAGGGTTTGTTGATAATGGTGAGGATAGTGGCGGCACTTGCCAAAGGTGATATAGGCAGCCGGCTTGGGCGCCATCCCAAGGGGGAGCGAGGCACAAAAATTACGCGCAGAATTACAGCTCATCATCACAGTCTAAACAATGCGTGATGCGCATGTCAAGTGGATGTCAGATTACTTCTTTCCACCATCAGACACAAAGCCACTGGAATATATAGAAGAGTATAACTACTTCCTCCTCTTCCTTCCTTCCTCCACCCATCTAACTAGTAGACCGCCCACCTCATCAACTACCACTACACCCCTGAGGAGTGTATGTGAAGAGAAAGAAGATGGAAAAAAGCCAACAAATCTGTACCGAAATCAGTAGGAGGAGAGTCAATTAACATTTCCTCTAAGCAGCTTGTGGCCACAGTGAACCATGGATCTATTATAAATCGCAATGAACACCTCATGGAGGTTACTTTGGGTTACATTTTGATGCTCTGTTCAGTAAAAATGTGTAGTTAAACTGTAACGTTCTCATGGTGTGTTCAGTGTCATCTTGTTAAGTGTAGCTTTTGGTGAGAAACCTGAACAAAAAAGAAGTTTGAAGGAGAAATAACAGCAACATGAAATATGTACATTGGAGAGAGAGTTATTATGTAAATAGTAAAAGGGTTTTTGCTTATTTGTTTTTTAAAAAATATGTTTTTCATGTGAAAGAAGGTTATTTGAAGGTTGTTTCATAAATGTTTATCTTAGACTTTATGTTCATTCATAAGTAGACTGATGAAGGGCTAAATTACTTTAAAACATTTAGTTATTTTTTTAGCTTAGATTTCTGTGTTTCCCTGGCACAGGAGAAGAATAAATAACAACAAAAACACAATAAACAATAATATAAAAACATTGGTATCGCCTATTGGCAAAATTGTTACTTTAACATTATTTTTGGTATCAGCCCAGAAATTTTAAAGTCTGTACATCCCAGTTCAGTTAGAAAGTAAATTTGTAGTTACTTTTAACTGTTAGATTATAGAGCAAGATTGATTTATTTATTTATATCTGATTTATTTGCATTTAGTAGTATATGTGTAGTACTTTGAATATAGAGTTGGGGGGAGGAGGAAGTCATTAAGATTGTTATTTCCTTACAGTTAGACATTTTTTTCTTTTTACTATCTTTCACAGGCTTTCACATCTCCAGCAACTGAAATAAGTCCCCTGGGAGCTGTAGTTAAAAATAGAGCAGTTGTTATATCCGTGTAAAAATAGCAAGGGGTCAGATTTTATGAGTCAATACACTGGCAAGTGTGGTACTGCAGATGAAAGACAGCCTCGGTGCAGAAATACACTGCTGCTACAATGACTGTGGTTGACTGGTGGTTGCAAAACATTTCTAGTACCTGTGTCTGTGCAGACGGCTGAATATCAGGACTGAGAGGTTTGATTCTCTGTTTAAAGAGCTACTTAACACCATGTTCTAGCTTGACCACTCCTCCTTCACATATTCCTAAAAAATGAAATCAGCTCCTAATTAAATTCACTCATGCAAAACTATCATCCTTCCACTGGTTGCACATGCGTCCTCTCTCTTTTTTTCAAATTACGAACATTAAATGTATGTAACCAACCCTGTAATAGTCTGGCGATCTATCAAGGTTGTATCCCACCTCCTGCCAATGTTGGCTGGGATCGGCTCCAGCCCCCATCCCCATAATGGGATGAGTGGTTGCAGAAAATGGATGGACAAAAATGTGGTCACCCCTAGCTCCAAAAATCCAAGATGGCAACAGCAAATATACCAAACTCAAGACTCAATAACAGTCCATTTTATTACACGTCTATGGTTGGCACACGGGAAAATTTTCACTTGGTTACAATCTGCAAGCTCACCACCAGGTGCCACTGAATCCAACACACCAGATCTTTAACAGTCTTAAATTCACTTCAGTCCTGCTGTATATTACAATGTAGATATCCATGACACACATTTATTTTGTCAGTAAGCTTCACTAAAAGCATCATATAATTAAAATGGACAAATATAAGTATCAATTGGGTATGATGCTGACTGTGTTTATGTGTGTGTGTGTGTGTGTGTGTGTGTGCATGCTTGTGTATGTGCTGACTCAGTGTATTCTCTCGAAGTCATCATTCTATCAGCAGACACACTAACACCCTCTTTTTTTGTCTTCCTCTCTCTGACTGTCCATTGTTAGGCTCATTAGTAGAGTGCCAGCATACAGGACGCACGCACACACACACACACACACACCCTAATGAATGTAACATCTGAGGCTGATGTGCAGTGCTATTACTGGAGCAGTCAGCAGAAAATCTCGGTGTTAAAAGCTTCACTCAGCAGAAACTCCACTGATGTCGTCTCCACTCCTCTCTTTGTCTAAACCACAGTGTCTAAAAAAGATGTATTATAGCGACCAATCCGCACACAGTGGGCGATATGGCTACGATCATCCGTCACTCGCATGTAATTTTATCTCACAATATGGATATTACACAATATAGTAAATTTAATGTTAAATCAACTGTTGATAGATGAAATAACCAAACAGAGACGTCAGTTTTGGCTCCCCTTTCTCTGGCCACGCAGTTATGTCATTTCAAGGTATTAGCTTCTTGCAAAAGTCAAAATGTTGAATTCTGACTAATTGCTTTGGGGCATGTAAATGCACGTCTTATCAGATCACTTTGTTTAGTTTTCACATAAACAGCTAAGTTGGAATCTGTAATCAGATTGGAGAAATAATGTCCATGTAACCGCAGGTTATGACAACTGTGCAAATATTCAAGGGTTGACATATGACATATGTGCCTTCTGTCTTTGTCCCTGCAAATTTATCACAGTGCTCCAGTCTCCTGGAAGTTTACTGACCTCGAGCTGAGAGGCTCCAGATTCAGCTGCACACTCATGATATTTTCTATATTTTGTTTCTCTCTTGCACTCAGCCGCAAATCCTATTGAAAAAAAATATCATTATTAATTATTTGATATTGGTAATTTTTCATGTTATTTTGGAATTCGGTTTTGAATTCATTTTTTTAATTTTAATAATAGCTTCTCTTTTTTATTACTATTTGAATTTATGATAGATTAGTGTCATAAAACACTGAGGTCATCTGCTGAGAGAAGAGGACCTGCAGAATGACCCAAAGTACAGGCCCAAATAAGATCATGATGAACAGATTGTCCAAAGAAAAAAGAGTAATTTATACCCCATATATTTACATAGATGTAAATGTTCCAAATTGTCTTCTCTCTGAACAGGAGTTGCTTTGCAGAGAGAAGTGATGCAGGAACAGATGGGTCTGAGGACGCTCAGTGTCAGTGCTGGGAATACGCGTATTTTATAAACCGTTTCCTCTCAGGGGCACTGAGAAGACTCACAGTGACACTAGACCTACTCCAACACACTGCCATCGATTGTGTATTAAATCACATTATACACATGGCATTTGTTGATATTAAGAAACCATATAGAACAACACCAGCTTTAGGTGAGTGTGTATAAATGATATAAACGATGGCCCAAACTACAAAAATAAAAGTCTGGTTGTATTAAAGCAGAATGATCCTTAAAAAAGGAGAAAAATCAATAATGCAACAGTTTAGCTGACAATTAGTGGTGCAAGCATTCTATACTTTCACAAATTACAGTCTTCTTTGTTTGTTTGTTTTAATGACTTGGAGGAAGTGCAGCTGATCAGCACAATAATCAGCAGCTCATCTCCATCTCCTCTCCATCCATCTACTCACTCTCTATTCATGAAGTACATTCTGAGCTGAAACAAGCTTACACAAACACACATCCTGACATTAAGGTGACTGCAGCTTGGGTGGTCAGTCGTGTTCACGTGCGCGCACACGCACGCACACGCGCACACACACACACACACACACTATGGGAGCTGTGAGTTTAATCTGCCCAGCTGCCATCCTGTGAATTGGTTGTGAACTGAGAGGCCAAGCAATTTACTCCTCACAAAGGCCATTCCACACCACTGAGCCCTGTGTGTGTGTGTGTGTGTGTGTGTGTGTGTGTGTGTGTGTGTGTGTGTGTGTGTGTGTGTGTGTGCGATGGAATTGAGATGGGTTGGGAGGGGAGGGATAGATGGAATATGTGTAGGATGAAGAGCGCTGTAGCAGAAAGATGTGGAGGGCTGGATAGATGATGGGGATACAGAGGGAGACGGGGCTGGAAGGATCAGGGCAAATGAGAGAGGGATGCTGGGAATTGAGGGAGGGGGAATGAGAGGAAGGAAGTGAAAGCACTGTTTACAGGGAGGTGAGGAGTGATGGACAGACTGGATGGACAGAGAGATAAAGGTGAAGGGGATGAGGGGGTGTTTAGCTCTTACAGTCCTCTCTGAGAGGGCAACACACACTGTCACATAAATAAGCTCTGACTGCCTATGATGACGTCATCATCAGCTCTACCTGCTGGTATAAAGTGCTTTAGCCGACAATGGAAACAGAATAAACAGACTAAACAAAAAACCTCAACTGTGGTTAGTACTTTCTGTACAAGTTTTACACTCACGGTTTAAAATTTCTGCTGTTTCTCAGTCAAAACAATACCAGAATACGGACTTTGATGACTTGAAGTAGCAATGAAAGTCTGTCTGATGAGACTGAGGCAATAGATACAGAAATATGACAGCTTTACTCACATTACCTGAGTCACGTTGTGTTATATCATTGTAATGATTTGGTCAGCTTATCTTGCTAACTTACCATTAGCATTAGAGAGGCCCAGGCTAGACTGCACAGGTTTAGTCTATGTCAGGAAACAGGGAAATCACCCATCACCATTTTCAAAATGGTTACAGGTAAACCTGTCCATGATTTCATCATTGCAGCACAATTTGATTCAATGAATTTATAGAGATATGCCACCAGTTTTTTTCATACTATGAAAATGAAATGAAAAACGTTTTCCAGCATGAACACAGTATACACAGTATACATGATTTGTTTCTGAAGAGGTCGACTCCTAATGAGGACTGAAAAAAAAAGGAAAATATCAAAACACAACATCTTCATGGGTACTGCAGGATCAGAATTATAATAATTATGTTTAAGGCTTGTTACAGACTATCAGTACTTATCAATCTTACTATAGAAATGAAATCAAACTGAAGCTATCACCTACGACTTCCTGCATGTCTTCTTGTAGAGAGGTGACAACATGTTGACACGACACAGACAGACAGAGCTGCAGGAGAGTTGGCTGCATGAATGTGTGTGCTCCTCTGTGACGTGTAGGTGTGTGTGTGCATTAGAGACAGCAGGGTTTAGAGTCCACTCTGCCTCTCACACACAGTTAGCAGGGAGCTCAGAGCTGTGAGGCAGAGGTCACAGCAGCACTTTGTCCCACAGGAGCAGCTTCTGTTTGCCAGCTGCCTCTCTGACTGTGGCACTGCGCTCACTGGAGCCTTTATATGTAGCACTGAGGTGATGCTGAACAGTTGGTACAGAGGCTGGACAAATATTGGCAAGATGTAACCTGCTGGTAATTCTGTCATGCAGTCCTTCATTTAGGACACTGAGTAGATCAATACTACTATTTATGGCTGTCAAATCAAGTTTAAAAAAAATGCCATGATGTGTTCAAATGCATACAAACACACGTTCCTGTGTCCAGTCCCAGTGGCTCCACTGCCCTGGTAACATTGCTATCAGCGTTATTTCGCACTGGGCGGAACAACAACAAGCCTTTTTTTCACAGCAGAGAGAGAACCAGGACTAAAAACTTACAGTAATATTAAACACGATGGATTTTGTTGGAACATTAAATGAGAAAAAGACCAACTTACGACAGCTTGGACTGAGTTTTATGACCTCCTTATACTAAATGATCAACATCACAGGAAATCATCTGGAAATCTGTCTGGTGTAAGGCAACTATTAAGGACTTCTTATCCATATTGGCTGAAAAGTGGAGGATTGTTTCATCAACTGCTCTTTCTATGGTCAACAATGAACTTTCAATCCCAACCTGAAAAAGTCTACATCTTTAAACATTTGCATGAAAACCACAGAAATGACTGCATCAATGGCCAGTGGCAAAGCTGAGAGCTCTACAATGAAAAGCTGGCTGAACGAGGAGCCAACAAGGCCTCTAATACAGGCTGGTCTATATTTTTTCGCATCCACATAGCAACAAGGATCTGAAAATCCAGTTAGCAAGAAAATCCTATTTTGTGGTCAACGTTTACAGTTTTACTTCATTAAAATCACCAACCTCCTTTTACACAGATGAGAAGAGACCCGCTCCAAGACTGCTTTAGTGACTCCAACAGCCGTATCACTGAGGTGCTGGGAGGACAAGCTGAGAAAGGTGTTTGAAGGAGGCAGCCAGGAGCCCTGCAGAACCACCTTCAGCACCAACACTTGTTGGCCCAACAGTTAGGAGCTACAGTATACCTCCTGCTGCTGCCCTGTCAGGCGCACAACAGCTTGAGAAGAGTTTTGGCCTCCGGCCACCAATTCAAACTCCCGAGCACACATGACGTGAGTGTGCTCAGTGCACACAGAATGAGAAATGTGCAGAGGTTCGGATTCTCATTGTTGACTCTCAACATGCCAGAACTCTTATCTCAGTGACTCACAGTCTTTGTGCCAACACACAGCAGAAGAATCAACGGCAGCTGAAGCTGAACTCATGCTGTCCTGCTTCGACACGTAGGCAACACGTAGGTTTTAATCCTCATCTAATTATACCATTTCCAAACTAGCATGACATGTGACCCTGCTGGCTTCAAACAGCCCCCTCACAAACCACACAGTGTGATCTAAAATGCAGAACAAAGAAATGTGTTAAGATCTCCTACTACAACAGCTTAATGCTCTACAAAATGTTTTTTGTTGGCTAAAATGATGCTTTTAAAGGAATTTCAAAGCGCACCCTCCTTGCCTGAGGCCCCTTCATTGCTTTTAATAGGTGTATGTTTATTTTGCACTTTTAGAGAGTCAGTCTTCACTCCGTAGAGAAACCTCTGCCCATGGCAGAGCCTAAAGGCTCCCTAAAAACTGTGAATAAGAAGTATCTCAAGGTGAAACTAATGAAATACACTTTAAGCTTCCACTATTAAGATTTTTACTAATTTATGTTTCACAAATAGACAAGAAACAAGAATTTCTCAAGGCTAAAATAAGAAAAGATAAGAAAAAAAGGGTGGTAATGCAAGGGCAGCACCCCGAACGATGTTAAAGATGGGGGCAGGGTGCAAACCAGATCTACAACCAAGGCCAATGTAATCAATCACTGTTTAAAACATCCATCAAGAAATTCATCAAGAAATTCATGATTTTAAAGTCCCACTGCAGTTGTGGTGATTCCCACTTACAACACACAATATGTCTGCTATCTGAAGATGCAGACACCCTTTTTACACAGAGATCGTACTATAGAGCCACTACCAAGTCCCTTCTTTATGCCTCCTTTACATTTTAACACAGAAGTAAACAACAGCAGCATCGTGCCACTTCAGGGTGTGATTTTAGACAGCATGCCAGCATCAAGGACACAAAAGATGTATGATGGGGTGACTTTTAACAAGGGCTGTATCCGACTCAGAATTATGCCAGCTGAATTGGATTAGGCCGTTAAATCCGAATATTCAATGATTTGTTTTTTATCCATATAAAGTTTGAAAGTTTGAACGGGGCTAATTTGAGTCAAAATGTTCTCTCCATGATTTATTGAGGAACCCAAAGATGGGCAACAACGCTAGTCATGGGTTCCACCGTTTTCCCAAGTGCAGCTGATCAGTCAGGACTCACAAATCATTTGATTTTGAAATGTGATGCTGTATGTGAGATAGGAGGAAGAAGGCAGAGCGGGTGAAGTGAGAGATGATTGAATATGGGAATGCTCAATGAGGGAGTGAGGTAAACGGAAGGTAGTGAAAGGCGAGTGAAAAACTATCTGCAGGGGAAATTACACCAAGCCCTCCATCTCTCAGTCCGAGCACAGTAATATCTACCTCTTCACATCATTAATCTCTCCGTCTTTCCCTTTCTCCTCCATCCATTTACCACGTCATTATCCCACTCTCATTCCCTCCTTCCAGTTTTTTCTCCCGCCCCTCCCCTCTCTCCCTCTTCCTCGTCTGCCTCTCCACAGTGTGTAAATCATCCAATCAGGCTGGATGTAGACCCCATCATGACAGAGACCAGAGGTCAAGCACAGACAAACTGGGATGAGGCGTGTTCCTATTGGGAGGATGGATGGAGGGAGGGGAAATGGCTGGAAAAATGGAGGTATTCAGTGATTCAAGGTGAAAATAAGACTGAGCTTTGCAGTTCCAAGATGAGATTGATGAAAACTGTTATTTTCATTATTGATTAAATTGTTGATTGTTTTTTTTTCTGATTACCTGAAGAATTGTTGAGTCTATTAAAGTTTCAGAAAAGAGTCAAAAATACACATCACTAGATCCCTGAACCCGAAGTGAACAACTGTCAAATTGGACTTCAACAATCGAGTTTTGTTCCAAGATCTTATTCCAAGAGTGTCTGACCTCCCTTTCTACAACATGTTTCCATTTTTTGCCATTTACACTGAAGGACGACACATAGGGAAAGATAGAGGGAGTAGATAAAGGAGGTAAAGGCACACACTAGGCTTAGGGGGTATGTAATATTTCATACTTTCATTCCTTCCTGAAATTTCACTGGGGTATACAGTATATGGACTACATGCTTTCAGCCTTTCAGACTAATAAATACACAATAGACACCCCCAAAATGTTAGGAAAACCTTCTCACGCTTATTTACCTTATAAAAACAGAGAAATACGACTGCACACCTTTTGAATTCAACTTTCTCTTGGTCCAAAAGACTGGCAAGACTTTTTGCCTCCTTAACCAACTTCATTAAAACTCAATAGAAACAAAATAAAACTCAGCCAAATCGTCCTGGTTTCTCTTGCTAGTAATGTAGTTAATAAGTCCACTGTTCCAACAATAAGCAGCTTGGCGGAAATAAATCAATAATTCACAGAGTTATGTGTAATAAGCAAGCCGTTATTCCCTATGGTTTCTTTCTGTTGTTGCTGGCCACCAGCTGTTCACAGTCCTGTAACTAATCTTTCAACCCCTAGGTGTCGTAATGTCTTTCAGCTCAACTGCCTGTTCCACCAGTAGAGACTGGAGCTCTGCTGGTGCATGCTGTGCACTACATACAATGAGTTTAATAGAAAGAGGAGCACCTGTATTTATGCCAATATTGAAAAACATACATACGGGATTTTTAAATACCTTGGTATATCGTGACACTGTGATACTGCCAAAGCCTCGCAGATGGACAATCAGATGCAAAGGAGGTAGCAGAGGTGTGAAGAAGAGGGTAAGGGCAGACAGACAGTCAGGCAGAGGCAAGAATGAATCAGAATGAACCAGAGGTCACTATGCTTCTTCTTTGTTTCTTAAAATCACAGAGCAAATGTGAATGCATATTTCAATGGTTTTGAGTAATGCATACAGAAAAGCACCAAATATTTTTTATTTGTTGAATGTTTCTAATTTATGAAAGGATTAATGAACAAATCTTCTATTAATAAAACTGAGTATTAAGCCATTTGCTTTCAGAAATAAGTACATTGTAACATATATGATTCACGAACCTTTAAATTTACATAAAAATATTATACATTCCCTCTAGGAACCAGAGGACATGCATTAAAAATGTTAATTCACAGGAATCCCTTTAAAAAAATGTCAGCAAGGCGCATGCCAGCACACACACCCACACAGACACATACATACACACACACACACACACACACACTCTTTAAAGCTGCATTTAATGGATCACTCAAAATCATAAACTGCCTCATTGCACAAAACGACCATTATTTGCCAGCAGGGTTTTTCAAGGGATGTTGATCAATGCCAGTTCACTATGATACTGAAACAGGCTAGCAGTTTCCCAATGCTTCCACTCTTTGTGCTAAGCTAGGCTAAAGACATTGCTGTAGCAAACACACAGCAATGAAGCTGACATCAATCTTTTCATTTATGTAAATGGTAAATGGATCCTGCACTTGTATAGCACTTTTCTAATCGTTCAACCAATCAAACGTCTTTTATAATACGAGTCACACTGACATTCATACACTGGTGGCCGAGGCAATCGTACAAGTGCAACATTTAGACTGATCCTTTATATGCAAAACTACAACACTGTATGGCAATGAGAAAAAATATTTTGATAGATAGCTGAGGTACTAAAGGGCAACACAACAACTACATTAAGAACAAGCAAACACACACACGCGCAGTAGAAAAGGTTGATTGAAGAGAGTGTGTCCTGTTGAGGATTAGGTAGATTTCAGAGAATGGAGACTGTAATTTGGTTCAGTAAATTTGATTTAAACTCAACATGTACTGTATGTAGCAATCAAGCAATAAGCTCTGTACTAAGCATACTAACTAATCAATACTAAACCATTTCTGGCTAATGGAGGCACAGATAGCCACACAACACAACAACCAAGCACACTGTAGAGTATACTATACAAATAAGGTTCATACTGTGGGACTGAGGCAGAGATGCACCAATTGCAATTTTTTGGCTGATTCCGTTTTCCAATTATTTAAAGGTCTGACCTGCAGATTCTGATTTCCTTTTTTTCTACAGGCTAAAATTACCAGCATATACAAAAATATCTGGAACTTTTCTTTTAATCCACTGGAAACTTGACTTGAGATAGTAGGCATTCACAATATTGGATTTTTTGCTGATATTCAATATGCAAAAAAATAGCAATTTAAAATTTGGCCAATAACCGAAACCGATATCAATATATCCACTTTTTGGAAAATTCTGCAACTTTCTTCCCCTTATCCTCTGACTGAATATACCTATTTATCTGTATAATTATGCCTCAGTTTAATTTTGTTTTTATATGTATTTTAATTTATTTACTTAATTATTTTATCATTTGTTTATCTGCCTGTTTTATTTTTGTCATTTATGTTCTTCATACATACTTGTTGTGCCTATACCTTTCAGATAATTTTTTTTTTACCTTCTCTGTATCATTAAGTGATATTTTATACATGTTCTCTTTGTAAGTAAAAAAATAACATAAAAATAATGGGTTTCTCATATCAGCAAAAATAAGTATGTTTTGTCTATTTCATTTTAAAGCCAATATTAGCCGATACCAATAAAAATGCATATATTATATTAACGATGAGTGTCTCATTAAGCAACAACAAAAATCTCAAAGAAAACAAATGTTCATAACTATTAGAAAACCTTGATCAAAGACAGCTAATTTGGCTGTTCAAACTATTTCTCAGGATGGTGGGGGTGCGATCAGATCATGCTTAATCAATTACTAGCTTTTGCTTTTGCATTAGCTTTACCATGCTACGCTTTTGAGCTACTTATCAACTGTGTGATTAATACTTATTTGGGTGCTGTACCCCACTCACCTACCTGGCTCCACACAATAGTTTTTTAAAACATGTGCAGCATGCATGTGAATGAGTTATACCTTTTAACTACTGGTTGCGGCTGTTTTTAAAAATAGTCAATTATTGTCTGTGCTGCTGTCTATGACATGATCCATTGTGCAGCACACATATGCTAATTTGATAGGACAAAATGAGAGATTTGTAAGACTAATAATGACATCTGAAACAAATGATGTATCAGTAGTTACTTGCTTTTATAACATAACCTCATAATATAATCAAATATTTTAATCAACATCCATTGAAGTCGTTTTTTGAAAGAACTGTGATCAAGCTATGCAGTGAGTGGGACATTTTGCTGTGTAACAGTAACCCACCGCTGGTGGACAAACTACATCATTGACACACTGTTTCTAACCTCACACCTATCTATGACATTTCTGCACTTCAAGCATATATGTGACACAGTACGTCTGAGATAAACTAAGGATGATGCTGAAATGCTTGAATTTGCTTGTATGGAATATTCAACCACAGTTCAGTATAACCAGCTATTGTCTTTTCAAATACTCATAATATGACAAAATGAATATGGTTGCCAATCATCCAGAGGCAGAGGAGCACATCGGTTATGCAGATGTAAGGGGTTTGACCATGGCTCAGTGGAGGGCAGGCAATGTTGATGAACAGGTCTCCTTTAACAGGAACAAAAGTTTAGTCTTGTTCAAGTTTAAGATTTGTCATTTACTAACATCTGTTGGGAAAACAGTGATGTGTACCATCACCTGAATGTGTGGAGGAGGGGAAGTCAGAAAAGCTGGGTGTCATCAGCATGACAGTAGTCAGAGAAGCCATACAAGTTTATGACAGCAGCATCTTGTGTTGACAAAGAAGAGGACTGGGCCCATGACTGTGTCTTGTGGAACCCCTGTTATAGTTAAAATGTATTCAAGATGTGCAAATACAGTAAAACCGAACTGGGATTTTTAAGGGAAAAAATGTGCATATCTGCCTCACTTAAACACAATCACACGAGGCATCTTTTACAATTACAACATGAAAAATCCTTCAACGACATTGTTAGTCAGTGTTCTGCTGTGCTGATCGCAGTCAAACACTGAGGCGTGGATGGGTAACTGCAACAGTCAGCTCACACACTGCAGCTGTACAGGACACTGTTTGAACAGACGGACAGTTTACACAGACGCAACAATGTGTGAAATGTGCTGATAGCACTGACAGCTCTGCACCTGCATATTTATATCTCTGTTTTTACACTCATTCATATTACATTGCACCTATTCAGCAGATACTGCATTAGCTCATCAATACAGCTGCTCAGTGAAATATATCATGTTTTACACATGAAACACTAAACTTGTGGGGCTGGGAGGAAGGGGTGTGACTGTTGCATTTCGTCTGTATTTCCATTTTCAATCTGGTTTATATAATTATTTAAATTTATTTAGTGTTTCATGCATAAAAGCACAAAAGGTCACATTGATCAAATACAGCCATCCCAGGCAATGGCCATCCTTTAAACCTCTATTGCTGTGTGACGTGGGACCACTGTTTTAGGGCCACGACCTAAGATATCGGCATGTTTCTTTCATGATGGTCATCTTTCATCTGGAACAGCCCAAAATAGCAGTGTATAGTGGGCTTAAAGCAAAGCTTTCTCTTATGACCCAGAGGGGTATGGCTATCACTAGGCCTATCGCTGGTTACATAAAACACATAGGTTATGCTTGTTAAGCACTGAAATGTTATATATACTTCATTTTCACTGTCTCAAGTAAGGCATAGTTGTTTGCGTCCTTAAAATATTTAACTCCAGAACTGTTCTGCTTTCTGGCAGTTTAGCGTTTTGCCAGCTTTTGTTTGTATTACATTGGAATGTCAGTCAGTGTGTGTAAGAGGCACTATGCTCTGCCTATGCACTTTGTCCTGTGTTTCATCTCGGTTCAAATTCTGCGAAACTGACACCCAAATGCAGTGAAAAAATACATAATTACTGCTGTTTGCCTTTGGAGGGGTACTTTTTCTTCTTCAGTCACAGATATTGTGATGTATCACAGATGAATTGTCTTGCAATATATTGATTATTACAAAATAGCAATGTCATGATGGTATCAATATTTTAGGCCAAGTATCATAGTATCGTATCGTGAGTTACAAACACAAAAAAAGTCAAATGAAATTATAAACCGTAAAGCCTTCCACACATAATTTCATGTGCTCTTAATTATTAAAATGACATGATTAGACATTTCTGACCTCATTAATATGAAACAGTCCACTTTATATCGAAATGATTCAGTGACGCTGACATTTTTTTTAACCAAAAGTATTTAACTCACTTTAAATTACACACACACACGCACACACGCACGCATGCACACAAATACAGACACCAGACAAACGCAGATTATGATAATTACATCCAGCTGATAAAATCTCATGGTGACAGGTGTCATTTCAGCAGCTGAAATCGATTTCAACATCAGCTAAAACCCACAAAGCTTTCATAGTGTCAACCAATCATATGCTGTTCAGAGCCACATCACTGTCACTGCCATCAGATCAGTGCTGCAGCTTCACTCGGGGTTTAGGAGGAAAAGGAAAGAAGAGAATTGCATCATTTTGTACATCACATTTGCACTGGATGTTTCCACACTGTCTGTTCAAAGGCAAACACAACTGAGCTCAAGGAACGTGGCGACAATATCAAACAGTGAGACTGACCTTTTGTGATTTTAGCTTAGTGATAATGCAAACTCAGCAAGTTATGGAGGCAATAAAAAAAGGCTGCTGTAGCCTCAGACTGAGACAGTTACGGATCAAACCCTAAGCTTGGATTGCTAAAGGAGATGCGCTATAACAACTTAGGTCATACTTTTGTAGTTGTGGTCATTATTTATATCAGTTTTGAGTTAATTCAGATCATTTAAACTACTTTATTTGGAGGTCAAACTAAAATTGAACTAAGTTGAAATGTTGCAAATAATCCGTCATTACAAAGGAAAACTGTGTGGCACAATTTGGGCTAAGTAGTACCAATAACAGTACCAACACTCACCCTTTAAGTGAAGTTCTTTGTTCAATACTTAAAATGCACATAGAGTGGCGTGTAGTATAGCCATACTTACGAAAAATTTGGTGGCACCTCTGCACGCTAAACTCTGTCAAATACACCATGCTCGAACTCATCACACTCCAGACTGTACGGGTTGTATCATTAGCTGCTTCTGCAGGATTATGAACTCTGAACTGTTGCGAGAGTCTGCGTTGTGATACACACACAGTGCCAAGGCTAACTGTTGGCATCACACAGCTAATGTTACCTTCCTTATTAACTGATTTGACAGAGTCGTTTTGGTCTTGGTGTGAGTTTGTCGGTTATTGGCTTTGTGTTGTATTTTAGCTGCTGCAGCTATCTTAGCTCATGCTAACCGTGCAGACGTTGAACTGACCATTCTACAAGGAGAGCAGCTGCAAAGAGGGAAGCAACAGAAAGTTTGCTGATCCAGCGGAGACTCAGGACGGTCCGCAAATCGCAGCACAAAAAGGATGGAATGCAGGCATTGTTTAAGTGAAGACATTTTGAAACTACTTTGTAGTAGGTTATTTTAGTCAACACCTCAAAGGTTAACTGAATACCTCACAGTAGCTTTACCAAGCCCTAAGCCTAAAAAATAGACAGTCTGGGTTAGGGATGCAAGATAATATCAGCATGCCATCTGTATCAGCAGGTATTGGCTTTAAAATTAAATATGGGAACTGGCCAACATGCTAATTTTGCCGATATCACAAACTGATTATATATATATCTATAGCTATATCTATGTCTATATCTATATCTATATCTATATATATATACATATATTTAGATGAAACTGTAGAAACACAAAGTGAGCAGCTCTGATCTCAGTGTGTGAGTGATGGCGTCCTGATGACAGCATTGCACGGCAGCCTCCGGTTACTCTCATGCTGCACTAATGCAACCTTCAGGATTTTTACCTGTCCGTATATCATAACACACACTATATGTGACTGACACACTGAGCAAACCCTCCTGTTGCCCCTAGCAACTCTCTACTGACGAGGAGAGCTGAGGGACATTGAGATGCAAGGTGAGTGTGTGCGAGTGTGTGTGTGTGTGTGTGTGTGTGTGTGTGTGTGCGCGCGCGCATTGGAGGAAGGGCTTCTATATCTAAGCAGCAATGATTAATATTGAAGTGAAAAGCTTTGCAATTGCAAACCCACACACAAACAGTGCTCGCATCCTACTGGCCAAACAGTCCCTGTTGATACTCTCAGGAAACCCCACCCATCCTACTAAAGATGGCTGCATTTATGTGTGTGTGTGGGGGGGGGGTGCAATTGTTCAATTGACTTCAATATTTATCATTGCTGCTTAGAGATAGAAGCCCTTCCCTTAGTGGGTCTTAAATAAAGACAAACACACAAATAGCATGTATGGACAGCACAACAATGTGACACACATATTCAGCATTGCAAATTATCATGAACAGGTTGCATGAATGAACATACACACACTTAAGTATGTATTGTATGTATGTATGTATGTATGTATTTATGCATATGTCCCACCTGCATTTAAAAAATGAGATGTATGAACAACTGTGTCAGGGCGCACACAAAAACAAACACACTCTCTCACACACACACATACACACACACTCTCTTACACACACACACTCTCTCTCTCACACACACACACACACACACACACACACCTGTATCATGCATACATGCATGAATGTAAAATCAATTCAGCCTTCATCAAATTTTAAAACTGGATTTATATATTCATGTGTCCATTTAGAGATCTCACACACACACGGAGGAGGCAAACAGGAGAAAACACACTCGGCATGACAAACACTTAACCCCAGGCCCTTCTCCTCTCTGCCATCTCACACACTCTGCAGCAACAAACTGCACACACCACTACTACATCAGGGCTCAGTCTGAACAGTCAGCACTAGTTTGTTTCTTTTTAACACATTTCAAATAAAATGTGATTGTTTTTGACTGAGTGTGAGACAATACTGACCCCGATTATAATATTTGTATTTCCCTCTCTGCACAAATATGCAGTGTACACTTGGTGGAAATGCTACAATGGGCATTTTTCACTATTTTAGTACAACAGACTACACCTTTAATCCGTCAGCTGAGAAAATTGTTGACACATTGTAAAAAATTGATTTCCATGTATTTTTTATTACAAAGCAACTATAGGTGTTATATAAATATTGTGAAAGAATCAGTCCAAATGGAAAGGTCCAGTCCCTATAGAAAATGTGCCTTTAAATGAGCTGTCAGGACTTCTGTGAAGTTTTGATGTCACAAGTCGAGCCCAACAAATATACCAGTCGGCCGAATTTATCGGCTGATATTGGCCTATCACGGATATATCGTAACAGCTTATTTATTGTCAAATATGCACAATATGAAACACGTATTTTTAACATAACATAATGCAGAAAAAGATAATTAAATTTTCAATGAAGTTTACCGTTTCAGTGCACTGATGGCATTTTTTACAGTAAAGTTTATTGCATATTTTCATATATAGTGTACACACACACACGCATACATATGATGGTATATATACTACCTAGTATCATCATTCCCTATATAGTTATTTTCTCACATATTATTTTGTATAGGCACACCAACAGCCCGCCTTTCACTTCTACTGACTGAAATATTTGGAATAACAAATATAACAACAAAATAACAAATCTTTGTTTCAGCTATTTCATGTTACAGTTGCTTAAATCTGTATAGGGACTAAATGTAAAAGGTACGTGCTAATATAAGTTAATAGTGAGCTATGGGTGTCAAACCATCTAAGTTCAATGTGAATTGTGTCTATTCACATTTATTAATGTGTTTGTGTGTATGTATCATGTACAAACAGCCTGTGTCCTCCTCGGAGCCTCTGAAAATCAGGCCACTCTCTTCAAATTCTATATTTATCTGACCCATCCTGCCTTTCTGCTGCTACAGTAGAAGCGTGTGTCTGAAAAATAATACACACTAGAAGATCCTCCAGCCACAGTCTGGCAGGTTTTGCTCCACATAGAAACAGAGCGATCAAATAGACAAACATCCGAGTATGAAATTCAAACACATCCTGGTTATTTTTTCTGTGTGATCAGCAAATCAGGCCATGCAAAGCTGAACATGCTCCGAACACACTCTCTCACACACACACACACGCACGCACACACCATCTCTAGGAACAAACCTGCTATGTACGTCATGGAAAGTGTATAGTGTGTGTGTGTGCGCGCGTTCGCGTGCGTTACAGCAGAGACATGTGACCAGGTGAGAGGGATCATGGGAATGGTTGCTGTGGCAACTAGGATCTCACTGACAGCGCAGGTGTGATGATGTCACTAATGTCAATAGGAGCGATGGCAGAAGGTGACAGAATAACGGAGCGGTGCATGAGACGCACAACAAACAGACTGCAGGTTGCACTTCATTTCTCCAACTCACTGAGTAAATACACAGTGCACATGTGCGCACACGCACACACTCACACACACATCAGCAGTGACCCCACTATCACCCAGGTAGGCAAACACTTTGTATTATTTTTCAGTAACCATAGCAACATGCAGCTGAACCAACACTATCACCACAGAGAAATCCTGTTTGTGTGTGTTTGACTGGTCACACTGGAGGGCCAACACGAGACAGGAAACATCTTGGATCATGTAATGATGTGTGAAATCATTCCAGTTATTATCAAAGTAGAAGTCAAAAAAATGTCTAAATAGTTGATTAATCGATCAACAGACTTTTAATCAGCCCTATATCAGAGTACATGTGTCAATTTATAATGTTAAACATTAAATTTTAGGTCATTGAGAAGTATTTTACTGATATAAAGAGGGTCAGCACATAAAACTGGGCTGTCTCTGCAGGAGAAAGATGCAAATACTTTTGAAATATGTGCTATGACCAGAGAAAATGGAGTAAAAGGGTGATTTTGCTCAGGAGGTAGAAAACCTACAACTACCAGAATGCTACGTGCCTGATCAGACCGATAAACGCTCCCACTGGTGGGCGAAATGACGTGGAATGGTCCGTGTGTAAGAATGGCGGGCCGGCCAAATCTTGTATTACAGTTAAACGGTAAGCTAAAACATGTTTCTGAAAAAGGCAACAAACACGCAACTCCGTAACAGAATCTTGGTTTATATTTGATCAGCGCTGCTTCGTTTTACTGTTTGATCTCCGTTTCTTCTGCCTCCGTTTTTTGCTGCTTAAATTTAAGCAGCAAGAACGGCGCATCTGTCTCCTATGACACCTGTCAAAAGGTGTGCCGACTCCGCCTCCTTGGCGGACCGTAGGTGTACACTGACGTGAAAATGGTACACAGCCACCAAATGTCTCACTGAGGCTGAGCCCATTCAAACTTTAAAACATTTATGGGGAACAAAAGGAATCACTGCATATTCATATCGAACAGCCACATCTGATTCGGTTGATATAATTCTGAGTCAAGCAGCGCCTCCTTAACATGTCCTTCATCACATCAAAATATGGAAAAGTAGAACAGCTGGAGCTGCTTGTCATTTTGCCCCTTTTTGCATCAAAACAGTTGTTTTTCCTAAAGGACTCGTTGGACTCTCTTTCCTTCATTCACCTTCTTAAAAAGGTGAGCACTGAGATATTTGCACGCATCCAAAAAATCTGATGATATCCTTCATAAAGTTTAAAAGCAGGTGATTTTCTTTTGCATGCATCAGTACTCCACAATTTTGCAAACTTTTGGTGAGTCGTGTACAACATATCCATGACAGTGCACAGAGCCGACAGTGAACAGATAAGAGGCCGTGTGTCGCAAACTGCGGTAAAAACAGTTGACTATTCTGAATAGGCAGTATACATGTTGAAAGAATGCTCCTTCAACCTGAATAATACTGTCATATCCCACATGTCTTATTGGAAAATGTTTAATTCATGAAACATCTTAATTCTGAATATTTAAACAGAGTTGATATGACCCTAAAAATTCTGAATATTGTATATTTGAAATAACAGGGGAATGCTGGTGAGCATGTAACCGCAGTCATTGAGGTTATCCTGAAAAGTGCACTATTCTACTGAGATTTCACAAAGGAAATGTTGAGGGAACGACTCAGTTGAATATTTGGTACCATGTGTACTTTTAAAGTGTTGTGAGCAGAAGTTTGGCGAATGGAGACCTACTTATTGTCCTCCCTGCTGAGGGGAAAGTACAACCTGCCATCTGTCTGTCTGTTTGACTAATCTGTCAGAGGACATGAGAGCTGTCTAAAGAAGAAACCACTGTCTGTCTCTGCTTTGGTGAGAACCTACACACACACACACACACACACACATACACATCAGATGCATCAAATACACAGTGAATGCATCACTGTCATCATCACAGTTTCTGCCTTTGTGTTGCACAATCTCCCCCTCTGTGGCAGGAACGCACATGCTTGACACACACACACACACACACAGATCTGCAGTGTGTCTCATCAAATAGCAGGAGGCAGCAGGTCCATGTGTGAATGCCAAGTTTAGCAGATCAGAACACATCCTGCCACGCTGAGAAGGTGAGCTGCAGCCGCCGCCTCTGCGCCTCAGTGGGTGGAAACACCTTTCTACGCTGCAACTAATCGACATTACTAGAGATGACAGCCGTGCAGAGGAGCAAAGCCTCGCGGATAAGTCCTTTGCAGCACTGCTCTCTTTTCACATATAATCCATCAAACAGCTGTTTAGGAGACGAGGTTTGAGTCACGTGACCATTCAACTCTGCTACGGCGAGATAGTTGACAAATTATGGAGGAATTCTTACGAAGGCTTTGATCAGAGAGCAGCAGCCTCCTCAGCGGGCTGTGATAGGCCGAGACAGCTGTCAATCAACCATACACCTCAAAACGTACCTGTCTCATCTGTAATACCTTACTTTTCCGAGAGCCAGCATCTACTGGTCATTAGTGGAACTACAGCTTAAAATAAAAAATCAAAATCAAGTCGAGTCTGAAGTAATCAAATTCGTGATTTGAGTCTGAGTTGAGACCAAGTCATGTGACTTTAGCCGACACCTCTGGTTGTTATTATTGTTATCATTATTATTATTATTATTATTATTATTATCAACACAAGGACTGTGGAAAGCATCAGCTATCAGATGTGACTAACAATGTAAATGTTGTGCATTCCTAATAATCGAAATATCTAGGCCCATTTCATTTGGGGTGTTGCTAAATACACATGCACGCACACATGCACGCACGCACGCACGCAGGCACGCCAAAGGCACGCACACAGCTCTCCATCAGGCCCTCCAGGCAGAGTTTGTGAAAGAGATCTTCAGGAATGCGATAAAGAACAAACAAACAAGCTCCATAAAGACGATTTCCAACAGCAGCAGCAGCAGCAGCAGCAGCAGCAGCAGCAGCGAGCACTAAAACATCTAAGACTGCGTGCAAAAGCAACATCATATAAATCCATCCCGAGGACACACACAAGCAGTAATATCAGCTGTCTAAATGTGTTGACAGGCCAGGCCTGCCAAGAATAGCTATGGCACTACAAACACAGTATGTGGCCTCAAACCAAAGAGCACTCACTAAACTGCCACACTAATGCCCCTTCACTAATGAGCCAGGCTGCACAGGAGCTTGGTAGTATTACACATTATCAGTCAGTGGTTCTTCCAGCAAATTCCACTTGTATGACAAACCAAGAAGAACACTTTAACCCTTTGAAAACTGAGCAAATTGGGTTGATTTCTTTGGACAGCATGGGCAATCTGTAGTGAGCAATTTGTCACACAATGTCTCACAAGTTGCAAGAAATTAGTAAAAGGTGGCATGAAAAAGAACTGTTTTTTTAAGAGGCAAGTTTTTAAAAAAGGGAAAATGTCCAGAAAACTATACTGATAATTATTATAGTTATATATTTAAAACAATGACACAGAAAAAAATATATATTTTATATGCATATATTTTTATGGGGATGCAAAGTAGTATCAGCATGTCATCGGTATCAGCAGGTGGTGGCTTTAAAATTAAATATCGGCATCAGCCAACATGCTGATTTCTGCTGATATGACAAACCTTTTTCTCTTTCTTTTTTTTTTCGATGATGTGAAGATGTACAAAAGCATTTTTCTTATTTTGCACAATGAATGAATATTGCATACACTGAAAAGTACTGTATTTCATGTCTCATATCACAGTAAGAGTATGCATTACATGATGTTCATTCCACCTCAGGAGAGACTTGATTATCACTAAAATTAGGTGGAAAAAAAGTGGATTTATCAATATCAGTATTGTTTATCAGCCAAATGAGTTTTTATATAATAGCATATGAGATATCAGAAAAATCCCCAAAATCATCCCTTTCTTTTTTCTTTTTATTTACCTTTTTGTTTGGACATTTTCAGATATTTTTCGGCACTAATTATTTGCTAATGCTTAGGCTATGTCTTGCTAAGTTGCTAGCTGCCTTCTTCCAATGTTTTTGCAAGAAAACAAACCAATTTGCTCAGGTTTTAAAGAGCCAGTCAATATAATGCGCATTTTTAGGATTGCTTTCATGAAAAACACGTTAAAAGCAGTTGAAAAAGTTGACACATGAATAATTGAAATGCTGCTCAGGTGGAGCTGGGTGTGTGATGCACTGACTGTCTCTCATTGGACGTGTCATGTCTTGTTCTATCGTGTCTCTAAACAGCTAATATGAAACACTGAAGGACAGAAAAAGCAGACAAGCTGTCTGTGGAAGTATTTCCTGAGCCGCAGGGCTGACATACTTACAGGGACAGACATTTTGCTGGTGCTGTCACTCTGCTCGGCTCCTGGCTGGAAACACACGGTGGGCTTTTTTCTTTCCAGATGCTACTTTTCCCAACAGAAGGCGGTTTGTTTGTTCACGGCTCCCCGGGTGTCAGTCCTCCTCCGTCCATTCCGCGGGGGCAAACATCCAGCAGTGGACAGAGGTCGGGCTTTGGTTCAGTTTGTGTCTGCAGCAGAAGCAGGGTTTGCGGCCGCCTGAATGTCCAGCAGAGCCGGCTGTGTGTCCTCCGTCCCCCGCCTTCCCTCTCCCTCCCTCCGCCGCTGCTCGCCTCGGATCCTTCGCGGACCTCTTTAGTGAGAAACGCTTCAGTAAACGCTGGTAAACGACGAAACGCTGGTTCGGGCGGTCAGGCGGCTTTGCAGCGTCCTGTTGACAGGTCTGAACCGGGAGTGAACGGCAGGAGAGACCCGCCTCTGCCGCTGTCTGCTGCCGTCCTTCCTCAGGGATCATCCAGTCCAGCCTTAAAGAGACCGTCTCACCACGCTCACAGTTCCCACAGTTCACAACGCGCTCTCAAAATCCACAGCAGGGAACCCCCCGGGGCATTTATGGAACAAGCCTACAAAGGACCGTACCAATACTTCTGCATGCTCATTTATCACCGATCATTCACTGCCTGCTAACACCGCAGCAGCGGCGTAAGGTGGGGACAAGGGGCCCCCGTGCGCGCGAGCTCTTAGTAATGAGCCAAAACTATCCTTTTTATTTATTTATTAATATTTTTTTTTATCTGTTATTCTTTAAGCATTTTTTAAGTTAAATGAACAAAACAAATGACATACAAAAACTATCAAAAAGGCTAAATATATATGAATATATGTAAATAACGACAGACAAAGAATAAAAATTAAAATAAATATACATAATAATAATAAAACATTCAGGGGAGTTCATAAATGATACGCAGATTGCAAATATTCAAAATTTATAGGTTGATATATAGAGTAATTTCATGTTACAGTATTACTAAGTTAGCAGGTGAGATAAATAGAGAAGAAAAGAAGAAAGTTCTTCATGTTATATATTTAATCAGTTTCTACCGTCTCTTTTCAATATATATGTATTTGGTTTCTTATTCTCATAGTGATCTTTTCCATTTCATAAATTTAGTTCACAAGATCTTTCCATTTATTATTATTCAGATTGTCATTATTTAACCAATTTCTTGTTACTTGTTTAATTGCTACCTTTATCATTAACACAAATGTGAATTTTTCCTCTCAGTTTCTTCAGGTATTTTCCCTAGAAGTTAACACAGTGTCTTTTTGTTAATAAACTGTATGTGTCAAAGATTTTAGTGATTCTCTATCTGAATTTTCCCACAGACCATTTACAACATTACATGACTAAAGTATATGGTGCACTTGGTCTTCACCACATTCTCTCCAAAACTTAGATTTTTATTTTGATTTATCGTCTTGCATTTGTTCCCAGTCTGTTAATGAAATATCGCATTTCAGTTTATTTTCTCAATAAATTGTTTATTTTGATTATTAGATTATGTTGACAACCTTTGTTATACATTTTGTTTCAACCCTACTGTTGTACATCTTAAGGATATATTTTATCAGTGGATTAATATCTTCACGTCAAATAGGTAGCTCCTCACTTGCACTCTATGCTCAGCCTCCCTCCATTGGCCCCAGTGCAACCGCCCAACCTGCACTTTCTATATTTATGCCCCTGCATTGCAGATAACTACCTTGCAAAACATGCAGCTGTATGTTGGACATCTGAGGTTCAAATATTATTACAATGTCCACTATACTATACATGATACAACACATACTTAAATTTACAACCACATCACTATACTAGGCCTGTATATTGTAGACTGCTACAGAGATATGGTCAGTGGGCCACCTTGCATCTTATCATAGGCCAGAATTGGTCCACAGGCCATAAATTGAATATCACTAGCCTACTATAATGACAGAAAAACAAGTTGTTGCCGACAATCTAAAAATATCAAAGAACAAACTCAGCCTAATGAGAGGAGATGCGGTTTAAAACTTTAATGAGAGTAGAATTTTTTATTTGTGTTTTTCAGCCACTCCATGCAGCCAGTGGTAGTCATTCTCTCCCTGACAGTCTGCAAACCTTTTAGCAAGCTCTGCTCGGATATTTTATTCCACCACAGTGAATATCAAGTCTGCATTCATTTCTATCAAAGTTACAATGTTATTATTCCCATAACACAACAACATGATTTGCAAAATGTTTTGTAATGTTAATTACCAAGATTAACATCTAGTGACTGATGTGTCATTTCCATCATTTATTATAGTGCAGTGAAACTCATTTACAGCCCACAGACCAAATCTGGTAGGGAGCTGCGTGGCCCTCCCATCCATTTTCTAATTCACAATAAAAATAAAGCTACTTTCTACTTTTAGTAAGGTGTCAGAGTGCATAAAATAGCATCAAAATAGAGCTGCTTGTTTATCAAAAAAAAGTGCCAGTGAAGGATCTCCCGCACCCCCCGACAGAGGTTCTAGCTGAGCCCCCAATGTCCTTAAATCCCTGAAACATCCTAAAATCCTAGAAATATCCTAAAATCCCAGACAAATCTTCAAATCATAGAAACATCTTAAAATCCTAGAAATGTCATAAAATCCAAGAAAAGTCCTAAAATCACAGAAACACCCTAAATTTGAATGTCCTAAAATCCTAAAAAAATCTTAAAATCATAGAAATGTCCTAAAATCCTAGCAATGTATTAAAAATCAGAGACATTTCCTAAACTACTAGAAATCTTCTAAAATCTGGGAAATGAACCATTTTGCAAAAGTGGCCCCGGGCAAAGCAAGTTGAGTATTCCTGTTATATTCTATGCTGAGCTAACTCAACATCCTCCTCTGAGGTTTTGCAGTTTGTGCAGTCACTATCAGAAGTTACATGTTTCTGCTCATTTTAACAATGTGGCCCACATTTGATCATTTGAACAAAGTGACACTAACAAAACAAATGAAGTGACTTAGTATTCACAAGCACACCTCTGATCACAGACAGTTGTTTGAAATCAGTAAGTCATTATATTGTTTGGAGCAGACGGATTGTCAGGATGATGTGCGGTATAAATAGTTGAGCCCCGGCTGCCCTGCTGAGCGCTCTGTCTTCTGTCTGGTGCCTCTTTGTGTGTGTGTGTGTGTGTGTGTGTTTCTGCAGGAACACAATCAGGCTCCCTGCTGTGGTTTAAATAACAGCAGCTATTTTCACCAACGCACCTCACTTACATGTCACACATGCATGCTCCCATCCTGCTGGAGTTGGCCAGTAACACTAGTAGCTATGTGAGTACTTCTCCTCTGATTAAATGAGGGAGGAGAGAAAAAGTGAAGTGTCACCAGAAAACAAAAGCCAGACAAGTCAAACACTATGGCTATATAACAGCCTTTGTGTCCTATTTTATTAAAAATTGTACCTCTTCTCTATCTTGGAAGCATTCATGATTGTTGTCATGTTTGGGGGTGTTTTTGCGTGTTTGACAGCTGTCACACTGTTAGCTGTGGAAGTTATTTCTTCTGAAAACCTCGGCTCCACCAAGGCTTTTTTGTGCTCTTTTGAAGAGGAACACTACCTGAATTAAGAATTCCAGTATGTTATTTCCAAGGTCTTGAAAAGTTCAGTCAATATTTGTGAAAATGAGCTACTTTCTGTCAAAGCTAGACACCAGACAAGTCTTAAACTTATGACATCATCATGTACAATGTCTGGAGTAGCTCCATAGACAACGAATGTGAGCTTGATTTTGTGTTTGCCCAACACATTCTCATCCCAAATCATCACATATTGGTGCTTTGCAGTAGACATCCATCTCTACATATTACATTTTTGGTATCCTTCTGCGTCTTCTCCTTAAGTTGCAGCAACCAGTGCGAGGACATCAAAAAATGCACATGCTGGCACGCATGGTTAGAATAAGACAAATATATAAGGTGTAGAAAATAAACATAACATTCAGACAGGAAGCAAACACCTGATTCCTGCATGAAAGTCCGAGGTTTGTACCCATCCACCGCTCCCGTTGTCCGCCCCATAGGCACACTCATGCTTCTCATATTACATCATTACTGGCAGTGTTTCAACCTGACGCTGTCTGTGTTTCATGAAGGTACGATGGTATACCATTACAGATGGATGACATATTATATGAATATTAAGCTTTGTCGTGGGTTTGGGCTTTTTGTTAGCGACGCAGGTGGCATGACTGCTGGTCGGTCAATCCGCCACTTTGATCCAGACGGAAATACCTTAAAAACTATTTGAGTGTCGTGCCATTAAAACTGGGAAACACATAAGCATTATACCTATTAAACATTAATTTATTAACATGCTGATGTTAACATTTAGCTAATTTAAGCATTATCTCTACTGCTGTATCTGGCTGCTCTCAGCATCATCCAAAACATTTTTCACAATTCATCATCTATTTAGCAGCTCCAGACTTTATACTCTATGACATCACAAATTAAAGTTTTACCACTCTAGTTTTTGGTTTTGGGTTAGAGTTCATGTTTACTGGTATTTTAAAGACTTTCTTAGTCCATAGGAATAACATGTATACATTTGAAAATGAGCATAGTTTCCCTTTAATAACCTGTGGGCGATATTATAAATAATGAGATGACTGTGTTTCTTTATTAGATGCATGTCTTCTACACTTATCATGGAAATGAAAGTGTCCAGTGTATGCAGCGTAAAATCAATCCCTCATAACGGATGATCTTAATGAGATCCAAATCCAGTTCCACTGCACCGCAACAGGGTGCACACAGAGGAGATTTAGTGAAGATCTTATGCGTCTATAAATTATTACAAAAGCAGCTTCATGTAAAAATGATCAGCCCTCTGACTACCATGTAAATAAAAGAAAACATGAGAGAAGAGACTGGGGTTATAAACAGCATGTTGATGTACAGTCAGCGCTGATGTCCTTTTAGTGAAACCACCTCCAACATTCTGCATGTGATTGATTTATCCCGTCATGATTAGAGATTACCTCAGACTGCACTGGGTGTCTATGGGAAACCATTAGATTGAGTGGCCTCTGCTGAGACAGTTTGATTGGAGTGGAGTTTTAGTGTCCGATGATGATGTAAATGCTGTTTCAGCCTCATCCTTCCTGACAAGAATAAAATTATAGCAACACACTCCAAGCGACACCTTCCACCATAATAAACTGTGTGTGAGCATGCGTGAGGATAATCTCCTGTCAGCCCCACGCCATAAAAATCCCACTATCTGTCTGTGTGTGTGTGTGTGTGTGGAAAGGAAGGTTTAGTAGTGAATCACAAGCTGTTTTTAGGTAACTGTCAGGAGCAGTTCTGTCTTTAAACCACAGGAGAGCTGCTTTATTCAAAAATACACACACAACATTTCAGCATCCTCTGCAGTCACCACAGGATGCTGCGTTAGAAGTGCTGTTGGTAAATAGAAATTAATGGCTCAGGATACTGAATAAAACAAAACGTACTGGATGACAGCTGGTTCATACATAAATTTTACCCAATTTATTCATACGATTGTTTATCCGGAGTGCCTTTTTCAGGGATACTGAACTTGTTTTAGTGAGGGGCCACTTTGGCAAAATGACAGGGGACCTGGCAGTTACAGCAGCCCCATACATGTTTCTAGGATTTGAGGACATTTCTAGAATTTTGGGTCATTGGGCTCTTGGCTAAGACCTCTGTTGCGGGGTGCGGGGGATCCTTTTTTTTCGATAAGCACGCTCTATTTTGATGCTTTTTTTATGCACTCTGGTGCGTTATGTATACGAGAACTGCAATCCAAACCAAAGTTTTGTGGCAGTAAAAAGCCAAATGTTAACGAGTGTTAGCAGGGTTTTTTTGCAGTGGGAATTTGACTTTAAGAAATTCTTTGCGTAAACTAGTGATTTCAGTCAGGCTAACATGTTTGCATTTATTTTAAAAGTCCAGTTTTAGTCAGACTGACAATAATAAGACATTTTCTCAGGTTATGGAAACATACTGAGTGACTGGAAAACGCGCACAGGGTTTAAACTGCCACACAGGCTTTTTACATCCCAGGTCAAATAACATTGTTGGCTACAAACAGCTGGGTGTTTATAGCATCTTTATTTATGTCATGTTTTATAATTTATTCACTAATCATCATGTTGGGGTTCCTTTGACGATCCGTGCAGTCAGCGGTAAAATTTCAGCAGGGGTGATGGAAGAACAATGGTTGACTTCGTCTTCAGAGAACAAACAATTAGACACCTCGGCAAGTAATAATAAACTAAGCAGCTTACTCAAAATGAACCGCTTGTTTATTGAATATTTACATGAATAAACAGAGAGCTGCATCAGTCAAACTAACAAGACTTCAAATCTGCCTCCTCTGCATCAATCCTCCGCCTGCCTCTGTCCTCATATGTGTCCCTAACCAGGACAACAGAGCACCTGCGGGACAGGCAGTCAGTGTGGTCCTCTCATATATGATGGATGAGACACAGACTGATTGATTACACTTCTATTGTGGTATTGATCAGCATTAGAGTGCTCTGTACAGTGTCCCGGGA
>NC_142182.1:19890000-19980000 GCF_026936395.1 Plectropomus leopardus
GGCACTTGCTCACGGTCAGGGTTAGGGTGTAACAGAATATGAAAAACTAAGCTCTGCATTTAAAATACAAAATATGAGTCACAAGAGATGTGTATTGTTAAGATTGTAACTGTCTCTGCTGATACTGCTTATTGATGCCGTACTTTGAAGGTACTCATATTGGTTCTTTTTTTTTTTTTGGGGGGGGGGGTTAAGGATGAAATAAAAAAGAAGAATATGACAAATAACATTGCTTTATTTTCTATGCATGTGAGAACACTAAAGACTATGACATACCTGAGGCGGATGGGGCGACAGTATACGAACTATGAGATAAAAAACAGTGAATTTCTCCTTCTGTAAGTGATGCACTTTTGCTTGATGTTTTCGAAGATTGCTGATGTTTTCACCCTCACATGTAAAACAGTTGGTGCATTAACTCTTGAAGTATAACCAGTATAACCTTGTGCCATCAAGAGAGGAGCTTCTGTGTGTATGTGAGACAGAATAGCAGATCTGGCCCTGCCCCGCCCCTCGCACATGCAGCAGCCCGCAGGCTACGACACATAGAGCTCTCCTCTTGACTGAAGAACAAAAAAACATCATAGACAAATGCCTTAATCGTATTGCAAATTAAAAACTGAGCTGGTGGAATAAAAACTGCAAAGGACAATGTTTATGTCACCTAAATAAACAAGAAAATGTTTTCCTCATTTTTAGCCGACCGCGATCTACTGTACACAATACACTGACTATGGATAACTACCTCATACAGCCCCACGTCAAAAAAAAACTCTATCTTTAAGTAAAGTGATTTACACAGTATGAAAAGAGTCTCTAGAAAAAGCTATTAATCATTTTGCGAAAGCATAATGATGTTCCAGTGAAGACCACAGCAGACTGAGCTTTTCATTTACTGATGCATGACTGGACACAGACACTGTTAATTACTGAGAGCCATTTCAACACCACTCATTTTGGTATTCCACAATTACATACAGCCATGAGAACCTCATAGTGATGTACTTAAACTGCAGTGTCTTGGTATTTGGTTTGCTTGGTTTGCTCATACCAGGGGTGGGCAACCTGTGGCTCTGGAGCCACATGCGGCTCTTTAGCCCCTCTCCAGTGGCTCCGGTGTCTCGGACTAAAACTTATATGGAAATGAATAGCTTATTTTTTCTTATTTTTTCTTATTTTTTAAAGATTTTCATTCAGTTCTATCATTGTTATAGGCCTAAAATTACTCTTGCATTTTTCAATTGCAAAATATGTAGCCTGCACACAGAATATGAAAATGTATTAGCATTTTATTAACTAAAATATGCATCATATTTCTGTGGCCTTTAGCTTTTCTGCTAAATTTTGTCAGATTTCAAAAGTAGTGGTCGGTCCTGAATCAAAAAAGCTTGACTACCTATAGATTCCAAATCCAGGAGACAGGAGACGTCTCAGAGGAAAATGGAGACGTTAATAGTACATGGATAAATCTGTTTATTTGTACCACCAACGCTGCAAGTTAATGTAAACAAAATAATAAATAGTGGTAAAACATAATAATGAATGCTCATATAAACCCATTAATGATATTGATAGGATAATTTTGACTTTATGTGTTGTGTTACCTTAATTTTAAGTATAAAATATGTTTGCGGCTCCAGACAGATTTGGTTTTTTTTTTGGGGGGGGGGGCGCAAAAATGGCTCTTTGGATAGTAAAGGCTGCCAACCCCTGGCTCATACAGTGAAGCTCAACGAAAGGCCAAAATTGCTAGCTTGTTTAAAATATTTTCATGTGGCACTCTCTCTCCGCCACTCAACATCGTGGTTCTCCACCTCCTTGTCTACCTCCGGTAACCCTGTCCTGTACAGTCTCTATTCGATATACACGAAGCCAAGCCAGCTGCTCGAGTGCTGCTGCTTCCAGTTTGTGTGTGTTACTCTGTGTCAGCGTGCAGGCTAAGACTTCCTTCCTGTCCATGAATAGACAGATAACTTCAGTGCTTGCTTCCACTCCAGCCACAGCTGAATCTTTTCATCTGCACTATTAATATTCAAACATCAGAATTTCTTGTAACTGTTCATGATTCTTATCTGTGTATCTGTAAATCCTCATGAGACGCAGTACTGAAGAACCTGAGTAACAGCAGTGATGTTAAAGCCACCTCGCGGCAAACTGCACTGAGACACATTACCGAGAAACTGCCACCTCGACTGCAAATAGTATTTTCATTCATCGCGATTAATCTTTCTGAGACCTTTTACCTAATAAGAAATGTGACAAAAAAAATATTATTTTAGGGGCAGTTTTTGAATTACAACGGTTTTTCCATAAGCCCTGAATCCGTTCAGTATCTGCAAATTTAGCACCAGTCACCAGCTGTGGTCAGTAAATGTTCTGGTTACTCTTCAGGTACGATGGTACCGACAAGAGGTTACACCATGTAACTCCCTCTGAGACCACAATGTGTGGTTTTTATATTTCTGTTTGTGTGTGGATTTAACAAAAGAGACATATTAACCATTGAGGTGTTGTTAGGTGTAAAGTACCAGGCTAGCTGTTTGCTTTCCCCAATTTCCAGTCTTTATGCTAAGCTAGGCTAACAACATCCTCACTACAGCTCCGTATTTAACAGACGTGAGACTGATGTTCTTTAAAAAAATCTTTGAAGAAAAAAAGGCTTTTATTTCTTTACAAAAGTTTAGTTTGTTTTTTTTTCTAGTTTTTGTTGATTTTTAAAGCTAACATGCATGCTTTGTTTTTTTATCACCAAATTTTTCACCATGTCAAAACGAGAAACTTTAACCAGAAATTATCATTGTATTTTCAAATTTACAACGGTCCTTGAACATATCCTGTGTTACTATACAGGTTTGTGAAACCTTGACTTTCCAAAAACTTTCAGGGTATATTTAGTTTTCCAAAACTTTTCCAGGCCTGGAAAGAGCTTGGATTATTTGACTTTTTTTTTTTTTGTACTGCTGCTGCTGTGACTTTACATAACAGCATCATCTCAGTCTGCAAACAAACAAACAAACACTCCCTGCACATGCTTTCTTTTTTGTGTTTGTGTGTGTGTGCGCGAGCACAAGGCCAACGAGGGAGTGGTGCTGATGGCTCTTTCCTGTTGTGCTGGGTGTCCCCTCTTCGCTTACTCTCTCTCTCTCTCTCTCTCTCTCTCTCTCTCTCTCTCTCACACACACACACACACACACACGGAGTGGGCTTAGATAAATAGGAAATAGCTTGCGGACACACTGTACTTCCTGTCTGTTGGAAGATGATTTCCTGTTTCCTGTCTGAGGTTTTGGAGGGAAGATGTGTAACTCCCCAGATGATTTGAATTGCCATGGCAACAAAAGGTATCGAAGGAGCAAAAGGTATTAACAGAGGTAGGGGGAAAAGTACAAACACACACAAAGAATTAATTAATTCAATGAATTCTTGCAGAGTGCGGTCTCGATGATCCTTTGTGGCAGCATTTTATAACAAACTGCTTCAAGTTGCAGTCATACATTAATAAGCTGATCTGTCATTGAAATCCTAGCTTGTATATGTTGGTGTGGGGGCTGAATGTTATTTGTAAAGGTGTGAGCATACCTGGGGCCAGGGAGAGGCGGTTTGGTGGGTGACGAGCTCTCGTCTTCGTCTCCGTTCTCCTCCTGTTGGGTGTCCTGGCACTTTAGATAACTCTTAGCTTCTTTGGAGTCTGCTGATACCACTTTATTCACCCTGACAGAGGGAGACAGACACACAGCTCAACTCTGGAGTTCCTTGTTCGAAATCTGGCGACTTTTTTGTATTGTGCCCATCTGGGCTCAGATAATATTGATGCACTTGTTAAGACCAACAGGTAACCATGGTGATTCAGAGGCTTTTCACCCTGACCAGCATACACTTCTCTGATATAATAATATGTACTTGTGTTTATATTGAAAGATATCAGTACAAAATAATCTGTGTCAGACTTCAATCTCATAACACTACCAATGTAACCTCATTGCAAAGGCACCATTTGATTTGTTAATGGCGTCCTCAATATTTTAAAAGCCAAGCTGAAAGAGACACGGAGCAACAACCCCCTACTCCATTTACTGTTCAAACTGAGCTGCACTTGAGATAATTCTCTGAGTGTTTTCGGGTTTTCTTACCTGTGTCTTGTTGCAAAATGCTGCACATGGATACTGTCATATACTGGTAAATTTAAGGTATGAAATATTACATAATCTCCATGCCTTTGTCTGGTTTGGAGTTATTGTATTGTTTGGTCATTGGATTTCTTGCTTTACATGTATGTTAACTGCTCACTCATTTGTACAGCAGCACAGCGATCACTAATAAAATAATAATCTGGCGAAGCCCTGTAAAACAAACCCAGAGCATACTAACTCCAACAAATCTGAGATTTAAGATGTATCATTTTTTCTCACAAAAGTTAAAATTACATTCGTACTCTGAAAAAAAAAAAAAAAAAAAAAAATAATAATATTTACCCAAATCTTTGAATAGCCAAATATTCGGGTCAAGCCCTAATGTGCATATGTGCATGCTCACAAATGTGAGTCAAACTGAATGCAAATGCATCTCCCTGTCTCTCCCTATCAGTGGAAGCCCACTGGATGTTTGCAGACAGGTTCTTTGGCTGATTTTCCTCTGGGGTTCTTTTAACCTTTGTCATCCTCATTATGAGCAATGAGAGAAAATCTGCTTAGGGATGCATAAAACTGTTGGAATATGCCTGGAAGATAATGAAACAGTATTTTATTACACCAGATGAACCAGTTACACTTTATATAAATATACACGTCTGGGACAGTGTGAAAAAGGGCCGCAGATGACAATTAGTCGATCCTGGTTCACTTTGGCACATTTACATTCAAATGTTGATTACAGCATCCTTTTTATGAAGATAAAAGACCAGGATCCATCAACACATATCTAGTCCACACAGCTGCTGAGCCCATTCTGCATCGAAAGTGAATAATAAGACAGGATGTATGCTCTCCTCTCCCTCCACACACATGCAATATAATAGGATATACACGCAGTAAGAGACACACATGTGTCCATGTCTCACTATGGGGTGAGATACAGCAGCTATATAAGGAACAACCGCAGCATCCTCTGGGAACATCAGTGCTGCACCGACTCCACAACCACTTGCATCCATCATGGCGGCACTTAAAGGCTTTCCCTGTTATGTATGCTAATTACATGCAGCCTTAATTACACAGCACACAGCGAGGGCGAGTCTCGTCTCAGGCAAAAGGAAGATATCGGAGTCGAGAAGAAACTGAAAATACACAAGTGCAACAGCAAGCTGGGCTGATGGTCCTCTGGATACTCTGAGAAATATAGCAGGATTTGGAGCCAACAGCCAACTTTATTGAAAAATCAATGTTTAAATCACATATTAGAGCCTGCAGCATTTTTCTGTGGCTCTGGGAATAAGTTACAACCATCATCCATGTACTAATCTTATGCTTGTGTAATTACAGAGCACACAGCTTCATGCATAATCAATCAGATGAATTATAGCTGAAATCATATCTGGTTTCTGGATACAAACCGCTCCGACGTAAACATTTAGGATGGGACATTACTCCCTCCGCATAACTAGCCTCCTCTCAGGCTGCAGGGGCGTGGCCATCTGTGTGATATACAGCACGTTCATCTTACAGACTCATAATTATGCTGTTTTTATGGGAAACACTCGGCTGTTTGTGTGGCTCTTATTGAATAATGACTCGGGCACACTCGGAGACACGACTGCAAACTGAGTCTGTCTCAGTGGCTAATTAAACAGTTTGCATTGTCAGGTACATTTAATTAAAGCATAAGATTACTAACTCCATTGTAGGATCAATTGTTGAGGTCTGGTTCAAATATGCTGCTGAGGTTGAGATAAAATCTGTTTTCCAGTCTTTACTAACTTAAGTCTGAAAATGTTCATTACACCCTCTGAGCCTGAGCGTTTGACCAAATGAACAACATGCCTGTGGCTTTGCTGTTCTTAAAGCCTACAGCAAAATCTGGCCCCTGACAGGGTGGCCCCCCAACCATTTTCTTATTCACAATAAAAACAAAATGATTCACTTTGGGAATTGTTTTTGTACCTTTAGTATGCATAAGATGCCAGAGTGCATAAAACAGCATCAAAACAGCTTGTTTATCAAAAAAAAGTGCCAGTGAGGGATCCCCTGCACCCCACAACAGGGACCAAGCCAAGCCCCTGATGTCCTCAAATCTTAGAAATGTCCTAAAATCCTTGAAACGTCCTAAAATCCTGAAAAAATCCCCTGAAGTCTCAGTAACGTCCTAAAATCCCAGAAGCATGTATGTGGCTGCTGCGACTGGCCCCTGGGCTCCTGTCATTTTGCAAAAGTGGCCCCAAGCAAACCAAGTTGAGCATCCCTTGTCTACAGGCATATTTTAGGGATAGTTCAGATTTTTTGGAAGTAGGTTTACATGAGGTTGTTATCCGTGGTCCATGCTTTATATGAAGTAGATGAATCAGCATGTACCCAGTTTGGAGCAGCAGGCTGGAGCCCGACACAGAAGCTAAGTGATGCACCGCTGTGGAGGGGTCTTTTAGCAGTTTGTGTTTATGCTATATTGGAAGCATTTTCACTGATTTACCTTTCTTTCAGACAACCTGTTTCATCAGGTTAGCAATAAATTGCTTCAGTTCCCAATCTATGCTCTCGTCAAAGCCACGGGACTCCACTGACAAAAACAGTGATTATCGCTCACTGAATAGCGGAGCTGCTGGTATACAGCTGCTTCAAACAGTTAAGTTAGTTTGTGTTATTGTGTGACTTTGGCGAATCCAAACTAACCCTATTAAATGCCAAAGTCACACAAGTAAACTAACTGATTATGGCAGCAGTGGACAAGCAGCTGCTGTGTTCAGTGATGATAAATCACTGTTTTTCTGAATGGAGTCTGGCTTTGAAGAGATTTAAACAACTTTATTTTCCTATTGGAAATCAATGTCTGACAGCAAAGTACTGCTGTGTAAATACTCTTAATATAATGTTCACCTAAAAGTGATATTGATTTTTTTTTAGGCAGGACTCTTTTTAGGTGGCTACATTTTGTTTCTAACCCTGAACAGCAGTGGATTGCATAGCTTCTACGTCAGATTGCAATCTGCCTCTCAAAACTGAGGCTGTGCTGACTGACACCTACTGTATGTAATATATCGACAATTTATGAGTAAAAAAAATCCATTAAACTTATGTAGGTTTACCATAATATAAATCAATTTAAAGAAACAATGCACAAACGTTATTTTTTTCCTTAATAATAACAACTTTGGATTGAGTTAATAACAGTTTCCACTGTATCATTTGTGCTTTCCAAAATAACATATTCAGATTCAGGTACAACCCTGCTGAACGTGTTAAGCTCCTATATTACTGCACAAACCCACCTTGAGAATTTCTAGTAGTGTTGGGGAGATCACACTCTGAGAGAGTCAGATATAACTCTACTCATACCCTCCTAAATCCCAGCTACGTGCATGGTGCTGTGCCTTTGTATATGTAGCACCACCTACTGGTCGATAAGAAAATGGTTTGCAAGAAATTGAAGACTATGAGCATAATTTACACACTTGTGTATTATCACCAGTTATTTCTTTCTGCTGTGAGATGTTTTCACTTAACAACCTACCACGCTAACTTTGTACAAAACTGGTCCTTATTTTCCTTCTGTGTGTCCATTGCATGTTTTTGTGAGAAGGATGGATAAATAAATAAATAAATAGTATTGCTGTTGTTAATCATGGCTCCAAATTAATCAATAAATCAATATTTTCACCGTTTCTTCATAAATTCAAGGTTACTCAGCATGACTCATTCATTTAAAAATTGACGTTTTGTGGGTGAAGTAATTAAACTAAAAAAAATGAATTAAACTATTTGGAACATGTTCATAGCCCTTGTGTTTGCTTTCTCCCTTTTTGAGTTTATAAAAAATATTTTTTTTACAGTCAAACTGCTGATGCTGGCGTACCTCACTTCTTCTCCAGCGAAGTCAAAGACTTTAGTGATGGTGACTTTAGCAGGTTCTGATGCTTTTGTTTCTGAGCTCAAAGGAGCAACCTTCGATACTGAGGAATCATTCTGAGGATCAAAACAACAGAATCAGTCAGCGAGAAACAAAGACGGCAGATACAGAAAATACTGTAGATTTCATCACTTTCATCATTTATGCTTTATACAGTAAATTCTTAATGCACTTATTATAATATAAATTGCATTTCACAGAGCATGGATCCAGCAAATATTTGATATGATATCTGAACTTATGAATTCTTGGTTTATGGCCAAAAACATGCTTTATGAGACCACCTTGACCTTGACCTTTGACCTTAAACCATCAGATTCTAATCAGCTCCTTGTTGAGTCTAAGAGGATGTTTGTGCCATATTTGAGGAAATTGCCTCACGGTGTTCTTGAGATATTGCTTCCACAACAATGAGACAAATGCAAAGTCAGCGTGACCTTGACCATTGACCACCAAAATATAATAGTTCATCTTTGCAAGAAATTCTGTCAGCGTGCTCTTGAGATATCGCGTTCACAAGAATGTGCTGGACAGACGGAGGGACAACCCGAAAACATCAATCACCGAGCACAGAGGCATGAAAACTTTGGTGTAGAATCTGATGGTGCATCCCTGTTGTACGTTAGGGCTGACAGCACATTTACCTTCTGCGTGGTACTCGACTGTGAGACAGGTGTGGGGTCTTTGGGTCTGCAGCCAACATCAGACAGGAAACTCGCCCAGAGGTCATCAGATTTTTTCTTCTGTTTTGCCTCCTCATCCTCTTGTACCTCAGTGAGATTATCCACCTCTTCCTGTGGCGGCTGCACCTTTTCTTCCCCACCGTCATCCTTCTCCTCCTTGTCTACTCTCAGTGCTCCTTTCTTCCTCTTCCTGTAGAGTTTTTAAAGGATAACAGTGAATTAAGGTCGTCATCAACATCATTGTCTCTCATTAAGAAATTAGATTTGATTCTTAGATTATTAGAATAGTAAAATGAGATTTCTCCTATGTGTCTTTCATTGAAAATAAAACGTTTTGTTCCAAATCACTGTCAGGTACTGAATTTTGTTAACTTGATAAAAAAGGTTGACATTTCTGGTCAAGAATTTAGGAAAGATGAACATGATTGCTGATAAAATGCTTTTTATCCATGATGTTGGAGTAAAGTTCGGTATCAGGTCTCTGTTCAGTGATTCAGAACAAACTGAGAAAACATTTATAAATAAATATTTATTGGACATTTTCAACTGGGAAACTGGGGGGTTTGTCAGGATTCAGCATTTGATCACAATCATATAAAAGTGATAAAAGTGCGTCATTTATTTGTTTTGGGGTTAGGCTAGGCCAGTGTCTGACCCGTATTGAGCAACTTATTAAAATGTACATATCTTTATCTAAATGATTTTAATGTGACTTTAATCCACACAACTAAGAATGTAGAGATATTTTATCTTTTTAATAGCAGTGCTCCAGAGGAAAGGATTACTGGTTCTGCATCAGCGTTAGCTGACCCGTATTTGTAGTCCACAAAACTGTCCTGACCCTAGTGATTACAGAGTTTTCAAGTAATCTCAGGGATCTGAGTATGACATTGTTTTGCAGCATACTTTCAAGAGCATGCTGAGAGCTTTAAAGGGATTATATGGATGTAATAATATTTCATAAATATCTGATGTATAAAAAGAATTTAAAAATATCCATGTTAGAAATTATCTGCATTTCAATGTGGGGTCAAACTCCAAGGGTGGTCAAAATGTGATGATAGAAGATAATAATAATAATAATAATAACTTTTTAACTTTGAACTAAAAGCAGACCCGGGCCTTAAATGCTTTTCAAACCTGGAAGTACCTGGATCTTTTTGCCACTGCTTTTTTGTTATAGGTTCCCCCTTTTCGTATTACATTTATACCACCGGTCTGTGGACATAATTCGTCCTCTTTCCATGAGCACCGATGGTTTGAGGGACACCAGAAGTGCTCCTGCTGCCTCTATTTCACATGTAATATCTTAGTAATGTTTACAAGCGTTAAAAACTGCAGGAAACAAAGGAAATCCAGATTCTGTTTCATTTTCTGTGTCCTGGAAACAAGGTTCTCCTCTTAACTTTCCTGCCACGAGTCTTTCAGCCTCTCACCTCATACTGAGATCATTTTTCTTCCTTTTCTTCTTGATGACTTTGTCAGGATGTGGCACACTGTCTCCCTCGTGAAGAGGGTCTTCCTTTTCACACTCATTAATGTCGTCTTCACTGAGGTTATCATCTGAGGAGAGAGACAACAGGAAGAGGAGGGGATGAATGTGTATACACAGAAATCTGGTTATCACCAAATTATCACCAGGCCCTGATAGTTCCAGTTTGGTGAATTTCAAATGTATGAATATTTCCATATTACTGATTTTATTATTATTATTTTTAAATAATAAAAATAATAGTTAAAAACATCCCTTATTCCGTCCCCTCCTTCCTTTCTCCCCTATTATGTAATGAGTATATAAGATGCTTAGGGGAAATGCAATGGAGTAAAAGTTAACAGAAATATAAAGACTCAAGTAAAGTACAGATACTACTAAAATGTATTGTAATTAAGTATTGTGACTTTGTTACGTTACACCACTGACCAGCAGCTCCTGTTTTCAGTGACGTTAGATTACGTTTTTTCCTAATGGAGTCTGGCTTTGAAGAGAGCTGGTTAAACCTAAAATTTAATTTCAAAACATATAGTGTAACAAGCAATATCCAGACATAAAGCAGTTTAAAATAAAATATAAAAACATGATTTTCAAGAGACACGGGGATGAAGAGGGGCTTTGACAGTCATCAGGTGTTTACAAGAGTTATTGTTTATTTATTTGTGAATACTACTGAAAAATCATAGATATTTGATTAAGAGTATGTGGGTGTATGTAGGCCTATATTTTTAATTCTTTACAGGAAGCTGGTTAATTAAAACTTATGGAGAGGGAGGATGGTACGTTTTTACCTCTCCTCACTCTTTTTCAAATATGAAACCAAGTCATCATGTGTTTGACCATTTCTTTTGCTTTATGTTTTTCATTGTCTGTAAATATTAGCCTACTTTTTTGTCTGCTTGCATTTATATAATTATTTCTCTGTTTCCCTTTTCACATGTTGGAAATAAATCAAAACAAGTCAATAAATCAATCAATAAATGCATAAGTGCCCCATAAAACCCCACTTAAAAAAAAACTGAACAACCCCCTGTGATGTTACCATATTTACACTGCAGCTGGTTTATCAGGTGTGAGCTTTTGTGAGTGAGTTTATAATAGTTATCAAACATTACAGATTCAGAAGCTCAGCACTTAAACACACTTCAGCATTTCCATCCGCACACTAACGTTACCTGAGCGTTTCCTCTAACCACACAAAATGTTCACTGCTCTCACCTGATGGGACATAATCTGCGTCTTCATTGGATGAATATCCATCAGAGTCGTAGTCGGAATAGTTCATCATTTTGGAGCGAAAGCTTCAGGCTGTTAGCTGCGTTAGTGAGGTAAATAACAGAGCTAACGTTAACGTTACAAAGCGCCACTGTTTCCTTTTAGCTTATTTAGCGCTTTCATAACGTTACAAACGTAACCCCACCTAGCTTCAAATGCCGCCTTACTTACAAAAAGATAGCTGTTTCTCTTTTAATTCAGAAATAGACAGAAATAAATTAAATGGGCGAAATGTATGAAACAGGGTGCTATTGTGCCGTTTCTAGAAACGAGGAATACAATGTGACGTCCTGCTGTGGCGACTACGGCAAGCGCCGAGGTTCAAACTGTTCGCCTATTGCGCTTAACTTCTTTTGTGGTGACGACCAGGTGATATTAAAACTCATCAGCGCCACCTATGAGACTGGAGGCTCACCGACTGCTGGGACCCACTTGATCTTTATTATCACCTTCTTAGCACAGCAGAAGTCTTCTCTCGACACTTTCAGTTAACACTGATCTCACAGAAAGACCAAGAACTCTACTGGACACGTTTTGCTTGTTAAGTGCTGTCACATTCACAAAAAATTTAAAAACATGCAAATATTTCCATCAATCAACGAAACTTGCGGTCAAATGAGTATATTCCTTCATCACACAACAAAATACAACATACAACAACAATAAACTGGTTAAACCTAATTATCATATTTTGTGCTTTATGCCTGTACCATTTGTTGATGTTGTACATAGTTATAGATGGATAGATAGATAGATAGATAGATAGATAGATAGATAGAATTGGATAGAATTAGATATGGATACATGTATGTATCCAGGGCTATTTATAAAACAGCCTTAGACTCCCAAACTGCCAAATGCCTAACCGTGAATGCCTCAGAGTCACAGACCTCAGCTCTTCAGACATCTGGTCTGGAGTTTGGAAACTGTTTTTCACCAGCAGAGGTTGCTGTTTGGTTAACTTTGCTCTGAGACCTTGGTGGAGTATTTAGAGACACAAACACACATACATGTTTATCTATATCTGCTTATGGATCTTATTTTAAGCATACTATTTGTAAGGGCTGCAACAAATATTATTATCATAATAGATTAATCAGCAGATTATAATATCTTTAGACTTATATGACATCATTAATAAAGTCCATCACAATGTCAGAGCCCATCATATGTCTTTATTTAAGTGACCAACAGTCCAAACTCCTAAAATATTCAACTTATTTTGATGTTAAGAAAAGGAAATGGTACAGATTTTTACATCTGAGTAGCCTAACCCTTTGACACCTGAGCAAATTGGCTTGATTTCTTTCAAAAACATGTAAAAAAAAAAAAAGGCAATGAGCATATTAACAAGAAATTACCCAAAAATAGTCAAAAGTTACACGAAAAATACCCTAGAAATGTAATAATCATAATGTTTATAAACACAGTTTTCTTGATATTTTACCCTAGGTATTTGATGTTTTTCTAGTTATTCTCTCTCTTCTTTCTTAAACTAATTTTCAGGTCATTTTCCTGTCACCCTTTACTATTTTTTGCCCAATATGCAGGACAGTTTATGGCAAGTTGCTGATTGTTTCTTTTCCCATGTTTTTGAAAGAAATCAAACCAAGAAATTAGTTTCAAAGGTCTGAATGCTTGTGAAAGGCATCTGAACGCAGCACAGGACCAGACTCCACTACTGTAACTAATAAATATGATGGTTCATTTTACGTTTACTTCTTTCAAAAGTTCTTCTACTTCAGGACGACTGACATTGTCCAGTGGAGTCCAGTGCTCCACCCTCTTTAGACTTTTGTTTAGGCATTCTTGACTTTAATATGGATGTATTAAGATAACTGGATACAACAATCATAAAATCATAAAATCATCAAGGCTGAAAAGTTCCCTTTTACACTGTCTACTCCACCAGGTAATGACTACAAACTTTTTTTTAAGCTCAATTTTAAATAATTTTGAATACATATATAAATATATGTATTAATGCATACTTTAATCTCTGCTCCCCTTGTCTGCAATTTTGCTTTTAATGGTGTTTTAAAAAGGTAAATAATATGGTAATTTATTTGACCTTTTATATCTTTTCTCTTTATTGTATCCTTTGATATATTTTATGCTTTATTGCTCTGTAAAGCACTTTGAATTGTCCTGTTGTATGAAATGCTCTATACAAATAAAGCTGCCTTGCCTTGGGATTTATCAATACGTGTATCTGAGAGACTTTTCGATGGACTTTTCTCAGGAACAATTCTGACAAACAACCTGGGAAGGTATTGGTGAATAAGACCCAGAGTCAGTTAAATTATGAACAATGTATAAAAGCACTAGACCATCAGGGGAAAAAAATCTTTCAATGCAAGCAGTAGACACGTTTTTTTTTTGGAAAAAAAAAAGCATGATAGTAAGACATGATGGGATAATGTGTTTGTTCTGAGGACAGAGAGGAGGAGAGTGAATCAAGCAGACCTTGAATAAGAGAAGGTGACCGAATATATACGTTGAGCACCCTCATTTAAATGTGTGTGCTTGTGTGTGTGTGTGTGCGTGTGTGTGTGTGTGTGTGTGTGTGTGTGTGCATATGACTCACCTAACGAGTGTTGTTGGTTGTTACACAGGACTAAATAAGTGGTCGTGACTCATGCTGATCAGTCCAGGACAACAAATGACCACTGTTTGGGGAAGGGAGAGAGGGTTAAAGGGGGAATACCACTTATGAATTCATAATATTCCAAATTTCCCACCTGACTGCTGCAAGATAACAGAGTGTTGTTTTTTTCAAAAGTGAAAATCATGTGGGTGAGTGGCCAAGTTTAAATTTGTCTCTCCAACAAACGTGTTGGAAGTCACAGTCGCCCATTTTGGTTTAAAGGAAGAGCACAGACCGTGTATCAGACAGGAGAGATCATAAGAAGCAGAAAAAGATTTTCCCACAAAGAGAGATGGCCATTATACCTTCTCTTCCCAAATAACACATAATTGCCGTGTCACAATGTAATGTGTTTAGATGGCTGGCGTGCAGCTCCATTTGAAGATGACCTAAATGACGAGTGATTAAGTGTAATTTGCACATATTATTAATAGCGTGAGGTGACAGAGAGGTGCTAATCATCTGCTGGGTTTAGTGGAGAGGACAGCAGATTAGCTCTGTGATCAAATATCCAAACCAAGTAAAATGACTTGATGTTTAGTTTTGTTTAATTGCGGTGACCATTAGCTGAAAGGGAGCTCAATGATCAAACTCTGGAGTGCTTCTTCCTCTCCAAATAATCTCATATTTTATATAGCAATGTTACCAACACTGATGTTGTTATTTGTTAAAAAAATAAACAAAATAATATACACTTTATTTATATAACACCTTCCATATCAGCCTGTTCTCATTCTGAACGTGTAAAATGTGAAAATGGGCTTTATAAATAAAATTGACTTGACTTGACTTAAAATACCACCGCTATGACAGTTCACGATGCCAAAAGCCACCTTTTACATCTGCATGAAACATCAGGTGAGAATGACAGACAGAACGTGTTGAACCTGTCGAGTCCACATGAAAAGTGGCAGGACAGGATCAGGTTTAAACCCTGATACCCTAATTACCCTAACCCTGACCCTGATTCTATCCCTCTGCACATTGTGTGCTGGAATATCAAGTGATAAAACCATAGGAAACACGGTTTTATTTCACATTTTGTGCTATGACGTAAAATGAGTCAGTAAATAAACCACTTGTGAATTCTGAAGTTTTTATGGTGACTATATGAGACAGGAGAATGTCATCACGCTGAACGTCTTTACAGCCTTTATTGAAGTAGGGATGTTATGTCATGGGGCCGTGGTGTAGTTCATGTCTAGCCTCGTGTTACCTTTTTATTTCCGGCGACTGCTTCAAAAATAAAAGTGGTGTTAATTTCTGAAGATTATCTTGCAGAACAAAATGTGTAAGTATCAGTATTTACTTGTTTTACTTGTTTGACAGAGAGCGTATTATCCACAAGAATCCAAAATTTAATTAAAAAAACCAAAACATAGCCTTTTAGATGAGGGAACCTCTAACTTATGCGTCGGCCTACAGAAGGACGTCATCCCTGGAGCTCTCTATACATACAAATGTTTTTTCTGGTTGCAGCTCTGCATTTCCATATGAAGGAGATGGATGAAAGAGAAGAAGTTAGTTCAAAGGACACAAAGATGATGATGAATGACGAACTTACACAATAAGCAGTCCTGATGTGGCCTCAGCTCACACTGAGGATGAACCGCTCAGTGACAGATGCTCGTCATCCAACAGAAATAGAACTTTAATCTGAAATTTCTGCTGTTTTTCATGTTTCTGCTTTTGTGTGTGACTGTGAGAGTCTTAGGACCTCTGATGGATTTCATGTGTGTGTGTTGGTGTGGATCTCAGAATGATCCCTGCCTCTCTAAATGCTAATGATATTTGTAGATGGATGACAGAGAGAGCCCTGCTTTAGACCAGCAGGGAAGAACAAGGAACAGAATCGGCCAACAGCTGCTCAGGCTTCCTCATTCATCGCAAAATAATCACAATGACTGAACAAGAGGTTGAATATCAGTTTCAAATTTACGAGCTACCTGAGGAGACATTCCCTGTTACCTGTTATGGACACCCTCTGATTTGTGGATAATAAAAAAAAAGGTTTTTTTGGTGTAATTTTTGTTTCATATTCACCATTCCTATCCATTATAATACAATTATACTTAAGTTAATATCTGAGACCTAAGAACATAATGATATCAATAAAAATTCAATCAAAAAAAAGTAAAAAAAAGTCTGTAAACAAACCTCTAGTTTAGAGAAACGTATTTGGATTTTTATCCTAGTTTACAGACTGACTTTCTGCTTCAACTTTAGCCCAACTATGTCTGTGCTCACACAGTTTTCCAGTGTAATGAGAGGTTATTAAAGACTTTTAAAGTGTACTTACTTTCAGTTTGACCTACAAAAAAAAAACAAGTGGTTTCAGTAATGTGGATAAATTGTTGGTTTGTTTATAACCTCTCTGATTGTATATTGTTATTCTCTCTTGACTCTGCCAAAAAATGCAATTCATTGAATGACCACTTGAAATTGGCTCAGAGAGCAAGTCATTCCCCGTAGTGAGCCCCAGGGATGACATTTTTCTGTAGGGCAACCCAGAAGCCAATGTCGCCCTGGTTCCCTCATCAAAAAGCCTATGAGATTTTTTCATGGGATTTTGGATCATTGCCAGAAATAAGCTCTGTAGCAAACAAACATTTATGACAAACATTTTATCCAGCATGATAATCTTCACGGACGAACTCCACTTTCAGGATTTGGAAGCCTAGATGCAATCGCCAGAAGCGTTATGATATAAAGGAACTACCAAAACAAGGCCGTGCAGCCGTGTTCGGCGGGGAACACGTTCTGTAGTCTTTTTAGCCTCCCGTTAAGCCACGAGTGACGAATTTACTTATGCATTTTATGATGTTGAACAAAAAGAAAAATTCTCTCAGGCTTGTGTTAACCCCACTCCTTATTTCAGGCTTGCTAACTGATTTCTGGGTTTTAGGACTCATTACTGGTTTTCTCTATAGACCCCCATGTTAAAATGCCCAACTTTACAGCAAAAATCAAACATGTTTACAGCCTAGTGCAAGAAACAGTGTTGGTCTCTATTGCTAATTTCAACATGTAGTATAATTTAACATGTAGTATAATTTCCCTGTAAATAACCTTAGAAATCCGAAAGCTTGATGAAAGCCCATTTCAAGACTAACATGTTCTATGTTGTATGTCTTTGTGTCCCGCTGAGGCTATCCTTTTGTGACCATCTCTCCAGCTACCTTTTCCTGGATCCGTCAATGATGTTGAAATAGTCACCTCCTTTTCTCTTTTTTCTCAGCAAGACCTCTGTTCCTTCTCAAACAACAGAGGTCTGTTCCCCTGCTCCACTGCTGGGTGTCCTTTGATGATGAGGACAGCACAGACAGATATGAAAGCTGATGAAGCTGAGCCCTGATGCCCTTACCCACAAACTCTCACCACGTGGTAATTAGGAATTCGGGGAAGAAAAAAAAAGGCTTCTCCTCAGTTTCCTTCTCCCTGAACTCAAAGCTATAATATGCAGGATTGTCAGGTGCTGTCTGTAACCATGCTCACCAGCAAAAAGTTAAAGTAATAATTAACCCCTGATTCTGCTTCACCTGACACTATTTGCATTTTTTCGATTCTGTGACTCTTGAATCCCTGCTGCTTACAGTCTGGCAACCGGTCGTTGCCTTTTTATAAAGCCTGGACCTCACCTGACTGCTGCTAAATGTCCCAAACACAGAAAACAATAGAATAATAAAATTCAGGCAGAGGGCAGAGTTTGCAGAAACATACACCACACCAACACATTTTCATCTCAACTTCTCACATACCGCTGCTGACAGTGGACTTACTTATTCACCTGCGGCTGCTGGTGACGTTCTGTGATGCTGCAACCAACGCCAGGATGACAACAAAAGCACATATTTAGGTTTTGGTAACAAAGGTACGTGGTTAGGTTTCGAAAAAAACATCACAGTTTGAAATAAAATAAATGTTTTTGTCAATAATGTAATGTAATGTCATGTGACACTCATATACGTCACATATGAGAACTCTATGTTATTATTAATATAACTTGATTGTCTTTTAGTTTCATGTGAGAGTTTGACTCACCTATCCACCTCCCCTTCTACTTGCCCTATGCAGACTTTCTCTTTATACTACAGTTGCTGTGAGCATCAAAAAATGACGCTGCCTGGTGCATCTCATACCGTGGCTAAAAGGTGCCTTGGTGTGTCAGTATCTGATGCCAAGGGCCCTTTAATTTTCCATACACAGAAGACTGCATAATGATCGCTAAAGCAAGATGCAGATAAAACAGCAGATTTATAATCCTTAGCCTTAGGGTTGTAGGCAAATGTTATGAATGATAATGAAATACTATTATTGTAAAATTCACCTTTCAGTTTTGCTGTACGAAGCGAAGAATGAGAGCAAGTCAAAGCTGAAACAACAGAAAGAATTTACCACAGCCCCGTGACTCGTGGAAGAGCATCCAGGCCCTGACCGCCTCTTGTCAGAAAGCTTTAACAAACCTCCACTGACAATACCAGGACGTGGAGGTCCTGATCCTTTGGAAGGAACTCTTCCTCATGTGGTGGATTGATTTCTCACACACTAAGTAATACTAAACCTTATTTAAAGATATGTATCCAGACAGGTCAATGGTTTACAGTGTATAAGATCTATTCATAACTGTCTCTTTAACCCAATTCAGACCTCCACAGTGGTCTGCACTGACAGCAGCAGAACCAGATTGAGGCAAAGCAGAGCAGGATGATCAGGTTCAGAGCACCAACGCAACACTCCAACCAATTGTAACTTAATCTATCGAGCTGCACAATGATGTGGAATCCAGGCAGACATACAGTATCCTCATCATCAAGTCCATGAACATCACATCAGTCTCTAGATGAGGCAGTCCAGCAGCAGCAGTTAGTTCTCAGGTCGGCTCAGAAGGAAATTAAAGGCCAAATTAGTGATTTGAATATAAACCAAAGCAAGATGATGAAGCCTTTCAAACAATTCGCTATTATGACATTGCCAGTTTTACTTGACATTGCAGATCAGAGTAGACAAAGAAAGAGAGATAAAGAGATTGCCTTTTGAAATCATATAAAATTCTTGGAATTCAAAATCAGTAAATACAGTTTCATGGTAATATGTTTCTGTTTAAATTCATGGTAATATTAGGTTAAACAAAACATCAGAGGGCACAAGACTTCCAAAAGACGTGCCACTTTCAGTATCCACAGTGAATGTAAGAAAAACCCTAATGAGAGTATATATGAGTAAATATGAGTAAAGCTGCGGGGTCTGCATTAAGAACATTTATCAACCAGCTAGTTAATGTCATCACTGAAGTTTTTAACATATCACTGTCACAGGACTGTTTTCACCTGCTTGAAGTCAGCCACCATCGTCCCTGTACCTAAAAAGTCTGCAGTGTTTTATTTGAATGACAACCACCCATTCTGATCAGGGTTATTTTGAGTAACTGGTTCTTCAGTACATCAAAAACAACATCCCAGCCAGTCCAGACCATTCTCATCCCAAAGTGAAATATCACCTTATTGTTAGTGATTTTGGATCAGACACCAATACCAACAGTCACCTTTCACTGGGCCATCATAGGCCACCGGGCAGTGTCAGTTTGTAACACGGCTGAACGGAACCTTTCATGGTGTTATGGTACACCATCATTTCGCCGGATGGTACCTGGTGTAGCAAACATCATATAAGGAGCTCAAAAGTCCCTGTAGGGTGAGCCCAGTGTTTGCCTCATGTATGTATTTAAAGCCAAACTGTAATCTTATTTATCTGAACCTAGCCATGTGCTCGGTTACAGCGTCCTAGAACATCAATAGCAGACGTAGGTGGTCTAAAGGATAGGCTCTGCGCAGGCCAGTACCCACGAAGGCCCATCCCAGCAAGAGCCTATATACCTTGCAGTACCAACAGACTACAGAGTAGCTTCTTTTCTTCCCAAATCCACAACAAATTCAGATTTTTCTTGTGATAAGTCTATGATGGGGTGAGAATCTGAGGTACACAGTGTGAATCCAGGGATTCATTTGAGTGTCACCACTACAGGCTGCTGACTGTAATGGTGTGGAAAGTAACTTCTTGGCAAACGCTCACCACTTCAACATTGCATCTGTCAAATGGTAAGTTTACCTTGGCACGTATCTGAACAGGTGCATCCCTTTGTGTAATGTCACGGAGCACTCACTGTCTCAAGGTGGTTCCAGAAGCATGATGGACAATTCAGTTTATTCCAATGACCTGCACAACCTCAACAGTCTCAACCAAACAGAGCACCTTTGGGTCTCACCCAAGTGGCCATCAACGCTGTTATACTTGGTTAAATTTAGGTTGTGACATGGGGTGACCAAAATTAAACGTCAAGAAAATGTCTAATCCCAACATCAATTAGATTTAGAATACTGGCAACAGATGACATCGATGTTTTGTTGGTTTTAAGTTGTGCTGTTAAGTAACCAAAGTACAATGCACAATGATATTTTGTTGTAATATATGTTTAACAAAAGTCAGTGTATGCAAAATGTCATAATGTTAACATCCTTTGAACATAACTTTCTAACAACCAAACAGGAATTCCAGGTTTTAGATCCCATTACTGGGGTTCTACACCCGAACAATAAGAAAATGCCAGCTTTTTATGACGACTAATTCCCATTCAGAGACATTGAGGAGGAGAACTATGTAAACCATAACACAGATTGTGCGGTTCATGATCAGTGCAAACGGTACAGTAAATATAAAACCAATAAACTTAAAAAAGTTTGACTACTCAGAGCACAATTTGTATAAGACTGAAAATTATATTGATCCTGATAACCACTATTACAATTACATCAACAACAACTGTGATGTACTAGACAGAAGAACAATCCAACAGTAGTGTGAAAATGTAAGGTGCTTCATCAATTTTACGGTGCGACCTATCATGCCGTATTAATGGCATTGTTCCCCTTTGCTGTTTTACTCAAGTTTTGTGTTGTCTTACAAAGTAAAAGGCCATTATTATTATTATTATTATTATTATTATTATTATTATTATTATTCAATTGTTCTAATTCACAGTTTTACTCTACTGGTCATTCATACCATTTGTTTAATTTTCAGTTGATTCAATAGTGTTCAGCACCTTCCACTGGTCATTGTAACGAGACACTTTCAGCTGATTATATCAGCATGCATTGAACTGGAGTACAGTCCAGCATTTTCTCTTGGTGAGGTTTTGAGAATACATGCCTGAATATTTCGAGCTAGTTTTATTGTACATTAATTATAATTGGATAATAAATGTATCCCTTTTGAGTTATTTTTGCAAGGACTTCAATGTGTAGAATAAAGGTAGTTACTGCTGATTCATGCAAGGCTGTTAAGCTAGTTCCCTGGCTAGTTAAGTAATTAAGAGATGCTTGTTGTTCAGGTTCACCTACCTGGAAACACTATTTAATTCCTCTGTTTTACAGCTGTTTTATTTGAGGTTAAAATAGAATTGTAGCAGTGTTCTTGCCTATAAAAGACTTACGTATGATGTGCCTGCAAAATACAAAGGGAGCAGTAATAATATGAGCAATGTTTGTAAGAAATCATATCTTATGTATATTTTGTTTCAGTTTTACAAAGAAAACGAAGATTCAATGAGACATCAGCATTGGGTCGCCGCTGGTTGTGTAGTCATTAAGTCATTTTCATTGAAAAGCTGTCTTTGCAACCATGAACAAAGCGATCCATGTCTTCAGTTTATCACGAGTCAAAATGCCAGTTAAAGTTGTGCCGAAGTAGTTACATCGTCTGAAACATCTGGCTCTCTTCCTTGACACTCCTTGAGGATCCATCTCTGCTAAAGCCAGGTGCTTGGCAGGCTTATCTTCCTCTTTCCTCTCATCCTCTTCCCCTTGTCCATCCTCTCCACTATCTTTCACCTACTCTGCCTTCTCATTTCTATTCTCATTTCAGTCTTCCCCTTTTTCTGTGTTCCTTCCCCTCGTAGTTACATTACCTTCTGTTTCTCCTTGTATCATGTCTCATTGTGTCCCTGCTCCATCATCTTTGTGCCCTGACTCTGTGGTAATGCCCACCACCGCGATGCCAGTGACCATCATCACACTCGGTAACAGTAAATCCTCAGGTGGGTTAGGGCCCCTCCACAGGTCACTGTGTGATGTGTGTATTCACAGAGAAAGTGGAGAATTGAAGAGAAAAAGAGAGGGAGAGAGAAAGAGAGAGCATGAAATGGCTTCCTACCTCTCTGTTATATTTTTCATCTGGGTATTAAAACATCAGTAAGTGTTTACTTGGACCACCGCAGGGATAATGCAAATATATGCAATATATTTTGTATCTTTTCTCCTCACAAACATTTTGGATGAATTTCATCAGTGTGTTTTTCTTGCTCTGGGCTGCTGAAGGGGTTCTAATATGCTTCAAATATAACAATGATAATAATGAAACACATCAGTATTACTGTTACTGAGGGTTATTATGTCTCAGAGGCTTATATATATTTTAGCAGTATCACACATAAGGGAGTGCTGTTGTGCTGAATGTCAACTGGATTTTATTCTGTTGTCGGCACGAAGCAGCAGTCGTCAAGCACCATTTATCAGTTAACAGTAATAAGTGATAAAAGATTATGATTTGTTTGTTTAATCAATTATCTGGCACCGCCAGCACAAATGATGCTGCAACCAAACTGGGATTGACTGTTGCCAGGTAACACATAAACAATCCTGCACACTAGCTCGCTACTTTGCGAATGTCTGCGTGTTATCACAGCCCAGCTACTTCATATCATGTACTTTTTTTCTGTATGTTCTCATTTATTGTGAAGCAGTGAATTAAGAGCATGATGTTTACAGTCACTTTGGTAGCATATGTTATTCTGATGAATTAACAGCTTGCATTGGCTGATGTCATATAAGCCTGGAGGTTTGCAGTAAAGTATCCAGTCTTCTCTCCTTCCCTTCTCCCTCTTTTGATGATCATTCATAATTTAAAACTGGGGTAGGCAGTTAAAATCCGGATTTCGCTTCCCGTCTGAATGTGATGTTTTTTTCACCTCCTCCCCCACACAATGACAGAGTCAGCTCATGAAATAGGTCTCTTTAGAAACATTGATAAGATACGTATGAAACGCACAAATGTAACTCATCAAAGATTTTCAGAAACACACAGTGCCAACAATTTCCTGTGGTGACTCTGCTGAAGCTTTATATTTGTTCCAAAAAACAGTTTTATAAAAAAAACCTAGTGTACACAGATAACAACAACAAACATCTACTCCCAACACGTTTTCATTCCAAGTTGTCTAATAATTTCGCTTTGCAGTGGACTTCCACGTCTGCATATTACGCTCTAGGTATCCCTTTGCATCTGCTGTTGATGTTAAGGAATACAGCTATCGTAACGTCAACACAAGCACATGTTGAGATTACGCTGCACGTGGTTATGTTTAGGCAACAAAAGCACATGACAACCAATGCCGGGACATCACCAAAAGCACATGCTGGCACGGATGGTTAGGATAAGGGGAATGAGGCACATGATAAGGTGTAGGAAAAACCACATCACATTCAAACGAACACAGGCTTTTGCATTAAAGTCTGGGGTTTGTTGGACTCATCCACTACCCTGGTGCTCCTTATATTACGCCGTTGCCAGCAGCATTTCTACCTGTTGCTGTTCTGTGGCATATCATGCGGATGCGACAGGTTACGTTCGGCCGCATTCTCAAGTGACACTGCCCGTCTGCATATCAGGCTGTCGCGGCAGGTGCCATCCAGCGACGTAAAATAGCATTGCGACTGGTTCTGTCCAGCTGTGTTCTCAGCTGATGCCGTCCAGGGCTGTATTATGTGGACACAAAAGGTGCCTTGTGGCATCAGGATTGTACGCCTAAATTGAGACATTACTGTAACCATTTCTCTCTACTCACATGTACATGTTTAAAACACGTGATTTAACATTGTCCAATGTGTCCCCTCGGTTCCAGCGAGGTGCCTTTCAATAAACAGTTGATTGTGATGATTGGGCCTCTGCTAGGATCCAATGAAGCTCTGTGTGATTGGCCTCATTTCAACGGCTTGGTAATTGTGTGCGAAGATTTGTTATGCTTTGAAAAGATGTGCCTGAGGACCAAACTAACTGCATGTTATTAGAATTGATTATTACTATCATGGGCAGATTTGCTCCCAACATGGTGTCAAGAAAATATTAAAGCTTTAGCAGCGGCTTCTCCTGAGCCTCCCTCAGACCAAATGTTATTTGATTTCGTCAGTAACATGTGTCACAGTGTGTGTCATGCTGATTCCTGTTAAAGGAAGAGAAAGCTGATGTTTAATGTTTCACTTGCACAGCTCATATAAATTAAATAACACCAAATTAAAATCCCTACAAAAATCTTCTAAGGTATTTAGAAGATAATCTAATCCAATAACAGTTACAGAGGCTGTGAACCCATGTACATTAAATACACAGTTATTCTTTATGTTCAACTTTTAAAGGGTTTGTCCAGATCACAGAAGATCTGGTGTCACAGTTCACAGATAAAAAAGAAAATGCGCTGTCCGTGGTACTGACCCATTGGCCAAATGGATCACTTCCATGGGGTTACAGAAAAACCACGATTTTCTCATGTGATCACACATAGGAAACATGTTGCAACATGAAACGTGAAATAAAAGGTCACCACAGGTTTCGTACGGAAATCTACATGGGCGTCACACATAACACTGCAAAAATGTTCCAAATCCACATTTCCCATGTGTAAAGTACATGTTTCACATGTGAAAAGTATGTGTCCCACATATTTCACATGTGACCATATGTGTTTTGCACATATGATAATCTTGTGATTTTCCTTTAAGGCCTTGATTCAGAATTCTATTCCCTCTGGTTACAAGCTTATTCTTTTGTACATGTATATTTACCTACATGAGACGTGATAAACTGATCTGATCATTTGAACTTGATTTCCAGGCTGTGATGGTCTAGATTCTTCTAGCATTTCTTTGTAACAGACTTGCCCAATGGGGACTTTAAACATGAGTGTAATTTGGGAGTACTACTATTAGGCCTATGACAATAAGACCAGAATATATTACTATATTCTATCTGTAATGTGCCTTTGAAACCTGGATTGACAAAATGCAAAAAATGAGCAACTTGGTAAGAAATGTTCTATGAATTCTTAGAAATGTAGTTGGCGAGATTTAGAAAATGATTTGCAAAATGCCAGGGGAAAATGTCAAGTAAAAAAAAAAGGAACTAGGAAATAACTATATTTGTAACTATTACAATTACAGATTTTAAATTATGTTGTATAATGTTCTGATTCGCTGGTAGTTTTCTTGCACTTGTTACTAATTTCTTGCTCTTTTCATCATTTCTCCTTTCAGTGCTCATTGCCTTCTTGCCATGTTTTGCACGAATTCAAACCAATAAGAAATTAACGCAAAAATGAACACACATTAATCACTGACAGGATCAGAGTTATTGACCATGTGCTCTGTGGAAGCTGGGACGTGCTTGTTAAGAGTCACACACCAGATCAGAACTGAAAAACAGCGCAAACGTATTTTCCCCCCCTTTTTTTAAAAAAAAAAAAAAATCAATCCAATGTCTCCGAGGGCGACATCGAAAAAATCTGATGATGGCATTATATGATCTTATTGAATTTCATTATGCGTTGTGTTCGTGACCTGCCCATCCTGTCTGCAGGAGGGAGCTGCTGACGCGAGCTGACAGCAGCGCGCTCGCGCTCCAATGCCATAAAAGGTGGACGGAGTCCTCATTTCATCCGAACCACTGACACCTACTCACTGCGAGCAACCCGAGCAGCTGATTCAGAGCGAACAGGCGGGACGGTCTCATCAAAGGTGAGTGACTCCTGAAGTTTCTTCTCTTTACTTACTGTCTGAAGTTTCGCCCAAACTGCGCACTAACGATGGAGAAAGTTTCTCTGAATGTTCGCCGGTGATTCATCTTCAGTAATTCATTCATTCATTAAGTGATGATGTTAAGGTTGTTTTTCTCTCTTTTTCTTAGATGCAGAAGTGCTTTGGGATTTTTTGCGTGTCGCTCATCTTTTGCGCAACTCTGTCTGAGACCATCGGCTTGGTCATTGGGGTAAGTTGCTCAAATTTAACATTCAACGCAACTTTATTTAAAACATGTGTTTTTCGTTTATACTCAGGTGACGATTTATTCAGATACAAAAATCCAAAATAACAATGTTAACGAGACAAATAAACGACATAGAATTAATCCTTTGAAACTTCAAAAAATAAATTAATTAAATTAACTCGTTTTCTTTCAAACAAGGCATGGCAACAAGGCAATGAGCGACGAAGGAAGAAATGACCCAAAAGTCAGCAAGAAATTTGTAACAAGTACAAGAATATTACCTGAAAATTCGTACAATAAATTTTAAAAAATGAAAAAAAGAGGAAATGACCTGGAAAAGTGCTTAAAATTGGAATAATTCTGTGACATCATTTTAAATATGTAATAACTATAATTATAATTATACATATAGTTTTCCCCCAGCTTTTTTTTTCTTTTTTCCCTAGACATTTCTTAACAAGTTGCTCCAATTTGTTAAAGGTTGACGTAGCCTACTTGTGAAGTCTGAAAGCAGCAAAGGAAAAGTGATATCGCTCAAGATTTCAAATTAAAATATAAAAATAAATTAATGTATGCTGTAAAATAATATAAAAAGTACGAGATTTTCAATTTAGTTTATAATAACAGTTTCAGCAAGAGAGGCAATGACAAGACATACAGAGGGAAATACCATCAGGTATACATGTCAAAATGCTATACTGTGAATAGCAGTAAAAATAGATGTGGAAGTGTTGTTCCCAAAAGTCAGATATATCCTCACAATAAGCGTAATGCCAGCACATTTGTATGTAAAGAGGCAAAGCCACCTTCCACAGGTATCAGTCTGTAACCTGTTCGGCTGTAATATGATGCTTTTATTAGGTGATTTGGCATAACTGGTGGATGTTTTCCTCCTGGTAAATGACACTGAGGTTGTAATTTGTTTATTTACTATTACAATTCAGGTTCACCATTTTAGCAAATTGGCTTGATGTCTTTCAAAGACATCGGGAGAGGTCAGCAAGCAACATCAAGAAATGGCCCAAAAAATAGCAAGAAACTGGTAAAAAGTTACAAGAAAATTACCCATCTAAAATTATCTACATCTACTATTACCCCTAGCTAATTTTCAGATAATTTCCTTGTCACCTTTTGATAATTTTTTGTTTGTTTCTTGACAAATTGCTCATTATGTTTTTTAGGTTTTTGAAGGAAGTCAAACCAATTTACTCTTGTTTAGAGGTTTAATTAAAGGGTTTCTGAATGCAGCGCAAGAAAATTGACATTGAGCCAGGTGTTAATTAATGATGCATCTTTGTCAGAAACTGCCACAAAAATTCTTAAACCAGAACAAGTGAATACAAACAGCTTACTTCTGAAAAACAATTAATGATAGTATATGAAAATACACACTCTGGCTGTTAAGTCTGTGCTGAGATGTCTGAACAATATGTAGCACAATGATCATGGAAATCATTGACTGATAATTCATTTAAAAATGTACACTGAACATGAACCTGAATGTTATATTTTAAAAGACTTGAGACTCACTTGATGAAAGAAAAGACATCAGAAACACCAAAACATGACAATTTCCCTGTTTGTCTTGTCGATGATCTGATCACTGTGTGTCTGTTGACTCTGCAGGCGAAGGAGAAACGTGGCTGGACACTGAACAGCGCTGGCTACCTGTTAGGTCCCCGTAAGTACTGACTGCACACACACACACACACACACACACACACACACACACACACACACACAGCCCACTTTTACACTGTATTTAAGTTATTACCCTAAAACTCACTTTGACACATCTGGAAATGTAGTTTGGGACATCTTAAAAATCATCATATGCTCTCACAGCAGTCACCATGTGCTTCCAGTATGTCCAAAACATTTCTCTGTCATTTTCAACCACAGGAATGTTACATTTGCATGTTATCATGTTGCAAATATCATAAAACTTTATGTTTCAACACTGTGGTTAAATGGATAGTTTGGGATTTTGTAGTGGGACTGTTTATGTATAGTTAATGTATTATGTACAGTAGCTGGGAGTCGGCGCACTCCCAGTTTGCAGAAACAGACGGGACCCTGCTGCAAAGAGGGGTTGATATCAAGACGTATTTTCGCCACTTTAAAAAAGGCCTACCTGAAAATAAATCTATATCAGTCCAAGTGGATGCTGTTTTGAGAGTATTTTCTCCACTTTAGCTCCTCGTCACAAAGCCCTTTCCTTTGGTGTTACATTTTCTCGACTGTATAACTTCCATATCTTTAATTGATTAGTGCAGTATTATAATGCAGATTGGCTTTTTGGTCAGAAAATACGGTCACAAAATCTGACTGAGACTAAACCTCACATTTCTAAATTAAACCACCACCAAATAAACAACAGAGTCAATGAGGAGCACTGCTGTAACCAACCATCAGGTAAAATTACGCTAAATACCAACAAATAAATGAAATGACTCATCAAGCAACCAGTAAAATAACCAGTAAACCAATAAAGTGTGTAATCCTGACATCATGTTATTTAGAAATATGTCATGTGTTTACAGTCTACAACTAGCTTCTGCTCCCACAGAAATGTCCCCTCTCTGTCTCATGTCTCTGAGACAGAGACAGTCTCCCTCCGCAGTTCTTCTCCTCGCTTCTCCAGTTCATTAAAGTATCCCTTTGTCTCCACGGTGAACACCATTTCGTTGTCACTGTCATGATCGCTCAGTCGTTTAATTTGCTTGTTTTTGTTGTCTCTTCCATAAACTGCCCAAGTTTGACTTGACCAGCTGACCGGTGGCTTGATACAATTCACTATGCAGTTGTGCAGGACCCTTTCCTTAATGCTGTCAGCCACTCAATATCACGATTTGAGCCTGTCAGTGGCAAAGACAAGAACCTTTAGTGGATGTAAATCGACAGTTCCCAATTGCCAGTAGAGATTTTCTGTGGTCTCTCTCTCAATACTGGACCATTTAAAAAAAACGCTGTCTCCATTAGTCTCTGAGACACAAAAACACGAGAAAATAGGGTCCAGGATGAAAAACAATGGACAGGTATTAGGTTTGTATCAATCTCCTCAGTCTCTCAATCTCCCAGTCAGAGAATTGTGACTAATCGGAGCTCACCTGTAGTGTTTGAAAATGTTGCCTGTGTAAAACAACTTACACCAGAAAAGGTCAAGCTCATCTTCTGTGAATCAGTGCTGTTCTGTTTCTTTGTCCCTGTCCACTGTCTCCACTGTGTCAGTTAATTTAGTGTAATTTAACAATAGTCTCATTACCGTTAACATTGGTTGTCCAGATGGTTTGTGTGTACGTGTGTGTATGTGTGTTCTTACCAAACTGAGGGGTCTAAATCAGTCCACAACCCTAGAAATGTTGTTCCTTTGTGTGTGTGTGTGCGTGCATGTGTGTATCTAAACTATTCAGCAGAAAAAAATGATGCCATTGTTTCTGCAAATCATCGATACATTTATTTACATGTTATTATGTAGTGGATACGTTAGAACTTCGAGATTAGGTTTAGGCACAAAACCACTTTGTTATGATTTGTCACATTTTAGTCATTTTGATCATTTATACTTTTAGTCTAGTTTTAGTTGACTAAGACTCCAAACTTTAAAGTTGACAAAAAATAATGACATTTAGTCAACTTTTAGTTATTACCTTTAGTCAAGATGTTTTTTTCCTATTTAAACTAATCCAATTAGGCTAATATACGTTATTTACGAAATACGAAACACGATATTATAATCAAGGTGACAGGTTGTGTGAGAAAAACACATAGACATTATTTTTTGTTGGCCGTCTGTTCTTATTTCCTCTCATTTTAAATGTCATCCACCACTTATATTTTCATCACAATGTCTCGACAGTGAAAATGAAACAAAGATCTTGTCATAGTCTTTCTTGTTAAGATGTCTTTTTAGCTGGCCATCGTTTTGTTCGGAAAGACAAAAGGAAAAAAAAGGTCACTGCCGAATAATTTTTATTATCGTTTTTGTCAAAGAAGTGAACACAGCTGGAAATACAGCAATGTTTTGGTAAAAAGCAAATTTTTTCATGCCACTATCACTGCTTGAAAAGAGCGTCAAGTCGCTACAAAAAAGCCCCAAAACACTGTTGGAGCCTAAAAAGCTGCTGGAAACACAGCAAAGACTCACTAAATCACAACAGGTATTGCTGCTATTGGTCTCAAACAGTAGTTTGCAGCTTGGCAGGCATCATTTGTCACCATCCCCTCCCCCCCCTGAAGACAAAATCGGCTCATATGTTACGTCACTTTAAAAACGTAGTGTAAAAAAGTAATGTATTTATGGTTTGTAGAAACGTACACTGCCAACATTTTCTGGCAACTGAGTGTGTGTGTGTGTGTGTGTGTGTGTGTGTGTGTGTGTGTGTGTGTGTGTGTGTGTGTGTGTGTGTGTGTGTGTGTGTATGAGTGTGTGTGAAGCCCAGGTAAAGGTTGCTCCTGCCTCATCCTGTGTTTCAGGTCGTATTGATCACCTAATTCAGATAAAGGATTCTCCCACAACCAGAGGCAGAGACGAGCTGGTCACTCAATGTAAGATAGAAACATACGGCCGCTGCAGGGCCTTGGTGTCAGGCCAGTGAATTGCTCTGTCCAAACATCCCGCCTCTTAGCTGCTTCTGTCACTCATCAGGGGAGGACAACCGTCATCCTACTGCTGCCTGCGCTTACGCATCCAAACACTGCATTTCTCTCTGTGCTATAAAGCAAAGAAAATCTCTTTGTGTCTGTTGGGTGAGGGAAGGTGTGGCATTGTGGGATTACACTGTACACTGAGCGGATTGACACACTATCCCTGAGCATCTAAAACTCACAATGGAGAGGTACCTGGAGTATATATATTACACATATATATATTATACAATATTTTAAAGCATAGGGTTAGGTATGGTTAAGATTAGGTGAGGAAGGCACATGATAGGGTGTAGAAAAAAACACCACATTCAGACAGAAAACGAAAACCAGACTCCCGCATGAAAGTCTGGGGTTGCTGGACCCATCCACTGCTCCTTCCACCTGCCCTATAGAAGCCCTTATGCTCCTTATATTATGTCCTTACTGGCAGCGTTTCATCCTGTCGTGTATCATGCAGATATGACAGGTTCTGCCTGGTGCATTCTCAAGTGACGCCACCCGTCTGTATATCAGACTGCTGCAGCAGGTGCCGTCCAGCGGCGAATAATAACACCGTGACTGGTTCTGTCCAGCCAGGTTCTCAGCTGATGCTGTCCAGGGGTGTTTCATGCAGATGCAAAGGATGGTTATTGGTGTCTGGATAATATGCTGAAAGCACTGTCAAAATTTTGACAGTACACACTCACACACTTTAGCTTCACTCACGTCTGAGGAAGATGTGAGCTCTCTGTTTGCAAACAGATTTGTGTACACCAGCTTCTGTTGGTTTATTTTGATGTTAGAAGCCGTTTATCTAGGAAGTTAAGACAACTTAAACATCCAGTGTGTAGGATTTAAGGGGATATATTTCGGCAGAAATGGAATATAACATTATTAAGTATATTTACTTTAGTGTATTAATTTTAAAAGAGAGACAGTGAAAGAAAGAGAGGGAGTTATCATTAAAGGTTAATAAATATGAAACAATACAGCTATATCTGGAAAACTATATTTATAATGTTACTTGTGTAATTATTGTAAACTATTTTATTGATTTATTGATTTATTTATTTTTTACCAACTTTTTGTTTTTTCACCTATTTTTTTTATATATATATACCATTTTAGTGTGTTAAAAAAGTGTTTAAAATCTCAATTAAAGAAGTTTTACATGCTTAAGAAAAAATACTACATATTACCGACATACTGCATAAAAAGTTTGATGATAAAACAAAAAACACATCACATCAACCAAAGCACTACGGGCCCACTGAGACAGGAGGATCAGTTTAGACTTGAAACACAAAACCATTAAAATACATTATTTTCACTTCCTGTGATAACTCCGTTGTCATGCATTTTAATTGGTCTTATAGGTCAACACATACACAAACTCAAGCACTACTTAAGTTAATGAGGAAGCCCATAAGATGAGTCAAACACTTCCAGCCACTTAATATCCCTCCTCTTCAACCACACATTATGACCACTCATAATTTAAAGTTGTGGACTGGCTGTGGGAACTTAAAAGATAAATACACATACTTGAAAAACACTGGTGAGAGACAAATGAAAAAAAAACCAAACAGATAAGATAGATATTTTCTGTCTTCTGGTGAATATACATTTTAATTCCCATTTCAGCCCCAGTCTGTACCTCTCCTGATGTGTTATTATTAAATTTGTTTCACAGAGCTAAGCATCTGTTTTTCTGAAAAGCAAAAAAAAAAAAAAAACAGGTATTTTTACGGTAACATCACTCAGTGCTGTTTGGAGATATTACCCGGATCTGCATCCTGTGTTGCAACTCTATAATCTATCCAGGTAGCAATGACATATCTCCTTGCTTGTTCTGTACACAAGACAAATGCATTCTCGTTATTTGTATGATGTAACAGAATAGACATTAAAATTATTATTGACATATGTAACAAATGATGCTTTTAAATGTGGGCTCACATCGGAAAAATTAAGCAAAGACATCACAACTTGGGAAATGGTTTAAAAACATTATTATATGCGGCAATTACATTTACAGGCCCGAGTATATATTTAATTTCTTATTATATTATTTTATCATGATTATTATATTATCATTTTGTTTAACATGGTTGTCCCACTAAATAGTAAAAAAACAAACTCTGAAAAAGGGCTGAAATTACATCTACTCTTTCTGGCCTCTTATTGTATCTGTCATATCTGGCCTTTCTTCCGCCCCCCCCCAGAAACCGAAACCAACATAAACAAGTTATGTTTAGATTTCTGCTCTCTCCTGCGCTGCTTGTGCCGGGTTAACCACTGGCATAGCAGTGCTCATCAAGATAAATAATTTTAGCATTAGAGGCAGGGGCATAGCACCAAGTTTTGGGCCCTCTGCAGAAGCTGTTTCTGTAGGCCCCCACCCTATCTCTCCTCCATGTCACTCTCATGCATTTTGCTTAGTCTCCCTTTCCTTTCCTCCTGTTCATTTGCTTGGAACCCAGATTTTTTTGGAACCCAGATTTTGCTTTCTTCGGAGAAAGATATGACAGTATACACTGGTGCTACAGCAGCATGAGCACTTACAACAAAAACTTTGGGCGGTATCTTATTTTTCATTCCTACAGTAAATAACAACCCCTGGATGACAGGTGCACCACTTCCTTTCAGCTTTTCAGACTAATAAATGCGCAATAGACAGCCACCGAAAGTTATGAAAAGTAATTTTCTAATTACTTTCTTTATTAAACAGAGAAATACAACATAACTCCTTTTGAATTCAACCTTTGCTCGGTCACAGAAAACTGACGTTGCATAATTGCCTTGTTAACTCATCATAAACTACATTTAATTTAAACTGGACAGAAACTCACCGGTTAACATGTTCGTTTAGAACAAATGTTTTCTGGTGTGTGACATAGCAGAGCTGTCATGAACCACTTAGACTCGTTCAAACATTGAAAAAGGGTGTTTGCAAAATTTGTAATTGTAAGAGAGCTCATAGGACAAAGACTCTGAACACTGTCAAAGACATCTCGCTGTGATAGGCCTGTACACTGAGAGCTAATGATGCACCCATCGCCATGGCTAATCCGAGCCCATTATTTATTTAAAATTTTCTATCATTATTTCTTTAAATGCATTTCCGTGTGTGTTAAAGCTGCGGTCCATCCTATTTAGATGTGTGCTTCTTTATTTCCTCTGTTGGTCAAATCTGTTTCACTGCAATTCCATGAGCCAAGCCCTGCAGGTGGTCCGTAAAAGTTTGGAAATTGAACCAAACAATTACAAACCAAATACCATGCTGAAATAACTAAGTGTACAATAATCTCCTTTAACTCTTGTCATGAGAATTAGGTAGAGAGGTGCCATGTGTATGTATGTGTGTCTAATGTATGATGCCTCTGAAACAGCGGGATATCTAGGAAATGTATGTTTTCTGTTGTTACGTTAATGCAGGACAAAAAGTACAAGCTTGGTATTTCTAGTTCAAGTAAATATACATAATTTTATTCACAGCTGAAATATGGGAAAACCTGGAGCAGCTGAGAAAGATTTTCTTTACCCTTTGAAACCTGAATTGACATTATTTTTTTTTCTTCTTTTCTTCCCTGAGCATATTAGTTTGAATCATTTTAAAAAGGCATAGCAAAAAAGTGAACAACTTGATAAGGAATGTTTCACTAATTGTAAGAAAATAAGTAGATTTAGATTTATTTATTTTTTAAATCTATGGGGGAAATGTCTAAGGAAAAAAAAAGACATAATAAGTAAAAAACCATTTATATTTAAAATCATCTTAATTACATTTTTAATATAATTATACACTTTTCAAGGAGTCTTTCCAGGTCATTGCCTTTTTTGCTGTCTTTTGTGGGGGTTTTTTGTTGTACTTTTTTTTTTTTTTTTTACTGATTTCTTGCTAATTTTTAGGTCATTTTTCCTTTCATTGAACATTGCCTTCTTCCCATACTTTTGAAAGAAATCAAGTCAATTTGCTCAGGTTTCAAAAGGGCTAATTAAATAGCTGTAATACTTCTATCAAGTTGAACTGCAGTTTAACTTTTCATCATTTTAGGTTAATTGAGCTTAGGGTTGCAACCAGTGAGATCAAATGATAGGTTGACCCATCTACAGTTTGTATGACTGTATCAATTGTAATCACTCCTCATTGTCCAGATGGAATTGATGGACACAGGACACTAGGAGACAAGCCGGGTCTGGCTGGCAAGAGGGACATGGGCCAGGAGGAGGACTTCAGAACAGGTCTGTCTGTCACACACAGAAACAGGATGGTCTTCATCTGTCTACTCTTAATTGATACACTGTGATTTTGTTGTGCAGTGACATGACAGCTGGCTGCACTATTTTTTTTTGCCCCCGCAGGTGCTCTGAGAATAGCAGATGGAGACATCATTCACACCATCATTGACTTCCTGTCTTATCTAAAGCTTAAAGGTACATTGATGGTTTCTGTTTTACATAACTTGAATATCAGGATTGTCTGTAGGCCTGTTCAACACCAAAGGGTTTGCTGCAGAAAGCCGCAGTATGTACAATGAAGACTGACCTCTAGAAAACATATGATGTATTTTTTAAGAGCGGCAGCAATATTATATATATGCATATATGTATACACTTCCCTTTCTATATAATTAAATAATTGAAATGATAAAAGGCAGCATATAAACACAAAACAATGACAAAACTACTGCAAAAAAGTACATGCCAATTGCCTAGTAGATTTTAAGTCGTACCATGCACAAAGAGAAAAATTGGTGGATCACCAAAATCAAACTTCTTGTGTGACACGTCTAACGTACAGTTCTCTGAACGTTAAGAAATCCATGTTTGTGTGTTACAGAGATGGGAGCCTTGGACAGCCTGCCTTCCTCTGTGACATCCGACGAACTGGCCAATCCCTAATGTGTCAGCCTCTCCGCAGTTCATCTGTTCATCTCCATCTACCTAAGTCTTTGTTTCTGCTGTCTGGGCCCCCCTCTGCCCTGAACATACCTTACTGTAGCTCCATTCACACTCTGACACTGGATTTGTCCCTGTACCAAAGATCTGATTCTTTAACTCTGTGAGATCAATTGTCCCTCGATACAAATATCAGATCTTTCTGCTCCTGTGTAAATAAAACTTTACATCCACCAAAGGTCAGTGAGTGTCTGCTGACTGTAGGTGGACCTTGGTAACAGGGGCCTCTGACCAGAAACCAACTCTGTATTACTATCTTAAAAAATACTATTGTCTGATTTAAGAGAATCGAGTAAAATAAATAAATAAATGGCACTGGACTCAATGACCAGCTTCAATTTCTTTCTTTCAATCAGTCACAATCACAAGATTTATCACTTAAATTTTAGCTACAATTTAGTCAAAAGACAAATAATAAATAAATATCAATAATATTAATGTGTAATATATATTAGTATATTAATATTATATACACTATATATACTGTATATAGTATACACACACTCAGGGTAGAGACAGAGCAGCAGCACATCAGGCACTGTGAAAGTGAAACTGAACTGTTGATTGTGCTGGGTCTAAAACTTTGAATTAACTGGCAACAGCTGCTCCTCTCATCTATCAGTGTGATCTGATCAGCTGTGAACGGTTAACGCAACAATTATCCATCTCGCCAGTGACGAACGGCTGCTCAGGGAAAAAACAAACTCACGGAGATGTTTATTTGAAAAAAAGGTCATGATGAAAAAAGATACAGAACCTTCCAAACATGTTATTTGCCCACCCCAGGAAAGTTTTTTTATGAGCCATGTTTTCATGACGTGCACCATTTATTCAGCGCTGATCACTAATTATATGACTTTTTTTCTGCCAATCAAATTCTCTTTAAACTCTTAAAACCAAAACAACAACAACAAACAAAAGCAAAAAAGGCATTCTAAGGAAAGAGCCAAAAGCTGCTATCATTTTGGGATCACATGTGTCTGGTCTATGGTTTATTTGATCTACATATTAACCTTATGTGACAGATAATAATGTCAGTTTACATTATAGCACAACAACTGAATATATATGTCAGCATTGAGTGAATATCAAACATTGACATGACGATGGGAAATTTAACTTTAAAGGTGTTTAGTGACATCTAGTGGCAACAGACAAGTGAGACTGGCAGTGAGGACACTGTGATGCATTTATTTTTCTGTTATTCTAAATTGTGTGATAAAAGTTGTCGGAAATACTATATACAGTGCCTTGCAAAAGTATACACCCCCTTGGCTTTTTTGTTTGTTTATTTTTGCATTACAACCTGTAATTTAAATGCGTTTGATTTGGACTTTTGTAATGGACCTACACAAAAGTCAAATGTGAAATGACAAAAAAAAGAAGTTTTCAAAATTGAAAAATAAACAAACAAAAAAAATGACAGCCTGAAAGATGGAAAAATGTGGCCCCACAACAGACCTGCCAAGAGAGGGCCGCATACCAATACTCAAGGGAATGAGGGCAGATAAGGTCCCCCCCTTCCCCAAAATATGAAACATGACACATTATGAAATAACACAGTGAATCTCTGCATGTGCACTTATGTTTCTTTAAAAGTCAATATTTCCGGTTTCCCTTTCATAATAAAAGCCTTCCGACAACTTTATGTCGACAGAACATGACACATGAAATCACACTGTGAATCTCTGCATGTGCACTTATGGTTCTTTAAAGTCAGTATTTCCGGTTTCCCTTTCAAGATAAAAGCCTTCGACAGTGTCGACAGTATCCCTTTTGCTGTTAAAAGGAGGCTTTTTATTGTGAAATATTAGCATAACCGTGTTGGTGACGATACAGTGGCTTGCATGGCTCCATAATTTAGAGGAGTATCGACGTTCAGTCGCGGAAACACAGTAGTAAGAGCAACAAGCAGCTCTGCTGCAGCAACGTGTCCGCCCCATCCCTGCAATTCACGTGATAATAATAACACGACAACGGCTTCACTCTTTCGGTTTCGATTTTTTTTTTTTTTTTGCGCGGTGAGGACGCCCACAGGAAACACGGTCCTGCAGGATGAAGCACTACTTCAACACTGGTCGGTGGCCGGCATAGTGGAGTGCAGGAGGCGCGTCGACTGGTTCAGGGCAACAGGGATAATTTGGGCAGCTCATGGAGGACTGGGACACTGTTGATTAACGCAGGGGAACTATGGGTTTTATAGTTTCATTGGATTAGCAATCTTATTGTGAACAACGACCCAGCTGAAGACCAACTTGAGTAATTGAACATCTCACATCGGTACATAAACGCAGATGAAAACGGGCACAATCATTTAAGTTTGAACTGAAGGGAAGTCCAGGATAGACAGTTACACTTTTGTTTAAGCATCAGTCGTGTGTGTGTGTGTGTGTGTATTTTGTCTGATCATAGGTACTTAGTCATACCTCGTCTGTAAATAACACTTTTCCTAATACTGTACGGACTGAACAAATGCAAGCAATGGTTTAAAAGTCACATGCCTCTATTTTGTATTGAGTACAAGTTCAGCTACAAAAATATCCTTTTAGTATGTATTTCATGATTGCCCAAATTAAATAATTTATCACAATCAGAGACTGTATAAACAATGATTAAAATATTTTTTCGTTTCACTGTACTAATCATGCTTCTGTTTGGAAAATTAACCAAATCTAAGCTGACACTTTTGGGGTCTCAGTGTACTGTGATAATTTTGGCATGCTTAAATTATGTTGTCAATTTTGAACAAATACAGTGGGCCTATTTTCAGATCAAATAATAATCAATCAAAATCTCTGTATTTAGCACATGTGTAGCTATCTATTTATTTCATGCTTGTCAAGTGGAACTTGACTGGTGCATAGAGGCAAACAACAATGTGGCGGCATTTCGAGTTGCATTTAGTCTTGAGTTGTTTGTCATTAACATACTGTTTGGTAAGTTTGCTCTCCTCTGATTGGTGATGTTCATGAATGTACAGCTCCATTAATCTCTTCCTTTTTTGTCCTCATTCAGACATGACTGATGAAGACGAGGCCAAGACAGGCTTATGGGCCTTTAAAAAAGAGGAGATGGAGACAGACTTGCAGTCCTTTAAAACAGAGGAGATAGAGACAGACCTGGGGCCCTTTATAAAAGAGGAGCTAGACGAGTGGACAGTGGACCAAAGGTCCAGCCCGACATATCAGTTTTGTTTGTCAGAACCCTTTAGCCTCCCCTCCACGAAACTGGAAACAAAGGAGGAAAAGGTATTTTCTTTCTCTTATATTATCAATGATATTCATTTTACTTCTATCTCATTCACATTGTATATGTACAGTACAACCCCAATTCCAAAAAACGTGACTCTGTTAAACATAAAAACAAACCAAAATACAATGATTTGCAAATCCTTTTTGGTCTATATTTAGTTTAATATAGTACAAAGAAAAGCTATTTGACATTCAAACTAAGAAACTTTGTTGTTTCTTGTAAATATATGCTCATTCTGACTTTGATGCCTGCAATATGTAACAAAAAGTTGGGATAGGAAGAACTAAAGACTAGGAACGTTTTGACATGCTCAAAAACATCTGTTTAGATCCTTCCACAGGTAAACAGGTTAAATGGTAACAGGTGATAGTATCATGGCTGGGTATGAAATGGGCAGCCTTGAAAGGCTCAATTGTTAACAAGTAAGGATGATGCAAGGTTAAGCACTTCGTGAAAAACTGTGTAGGCAAACAGTCCAAAAGTTTAAGAACATTACTCAACACACAATTGCGGGGAATTTATGAATTTCACCATCTACAATGCATAAAATCATCAAAGATTCAGAAAACCAGTGAAGATCTCTGTATGTAAGGGGCAAGACTGAGGCGCATTATGAAGTACAAAATAAGAATGAAGACCGCACACAGTTGATCAATTGAAGTTATAAAATAACCAAGTTAATAAAGTTTATCAGTTTGAAAATTAATCATCTTGTCTTTGTACTGTATTCAGTTGAACATAAGTCAAAACAGGTTTGCAAATCATTGCATTCTGTTTTTATTTAAGTTTTCACAGCATCCAAACTTTTTTGGAGTTGGGGTTAAAATAGTTTTTCAAAATAAAGTGTGAAATATCTCAAATTCAAGTTAAAACAAGTGTGTCCCCCCCAACAATAGGCAATTAACTCTAAATGTACTGAAATAGAAGGTAAAAACCAAATACAACTGTACGATTATGAGAAAACCAAAGAAAAATCTTACAACTGCCAGATAAACTAAATGGCTGAATCTGGAAATAAAAAAGGAATATGAGAAGGTTAGCTTTAGCTATTTCATACATAAATCGCAACAACATATGCACACTCAAAAAGTACATTGCAGCACTTCATTATTCTGCTTATACAAAACAATTATCCAAAAATCAGCATAGATTTGATAATAATAGATGTGTCAGATTTGCTGTTGTTTCACTCATATATACACCTTTATGGAGACACTTGTCATATTGCACTTCCGTAAAACTGTGAGCTTTTTCTCTGTGTAGATTCATTTAGACGGCCTGGGCACAGAAAGAGCCCCCGAGATCTCCAAGACCCCGTGCACCACGGAGACTCCAGCCCCTGCTGCCCGGGACTCACGGCCTGGGACCTCCAGGGGTCGCAAAGCTCTAAGAATGTGTGCTGCTTGTGGCAAGGACACGTCGGTCCTTGGCCACTTTGTGCACAAAAACAAGATATTCTGCCAGTCCACATCTGATGGGGTCACCCTGGAAGAGTGGATGCTGGACAATGTGCCCAGGACCACCAGGTGGAGGTGGAAGGTCCAGCAGGAAAGCATTGATGCCGGGATCACACTGCCCCGTAAAGAACACCACACCTGCAGCATGTGCAACAAAAGGATGACGAGGGAGACAGGTCACAGCATCCACAAGCCCACACGTCAGGCCTTCTGCCAGGCCACTGACCCCTTTGGCAGGACAGTGGAGGAGTGGCTTACAGAGATTCGTGGCGGGGTCTCCACAAAAGATTTTATGAAGACCAACCACAGAAAAAGACAAATGCGGTACCGTCACAAACCAGAGGTGAGAGAGAGAGAGAAAATAAAAAGGAGGGAGAGGTATCTCAAAGACAAGAGGAGAAAGGAGCATGAGAGGGAGGAGGAGAAGAAGAAAAAGAAAAAGTAGTTTGGAGTAGTACTTATGTAGTTATGTATGTAGATTGAAGGTCAGTGTAGGACTGCACAGGTTAGGAGTAACCAAACCACCCAATTTTGGCCTGAGTGCCTCCTCCCTAGAATGTGAAGTCTCAAAAATGGGAAGGGCTGGGACAGGGTTAAGACCACACTGCCTCTCGATCCACAGCACCTCCCTGCCCCCCGCACACACACTCAAGTAGTTGACTGGTGAGAGGGCGGTGAAGGGGTGGCGACAGGGGGCTCGGTTGGTAATGAAAGCAGGCCATTGCTACAAAGATCAGCCAATAGCCAAATCCCTTTGCAATACTCAGGTCTCCACCTTTGTAGGGCAGTATCATGTGCATTTATACACAATATGCATAATTTTAATACTTGACACTCAGATGTCAAGAGTTGGACTTGAATCAATCATTAACTCTACTAAACACCCATATACTGTATATTGCTTTTCAACTGAAAAATAGTGGTTCGAGGGTTCAGTTAGTCTTTAATACAATATTCATCACAATCACGATTTAGTTTCCTAAAGTTCATTGATCAGCTGTGACATTTAAAATGCGTGCTTTGCTCATAGAAAACTCCCCTGCATGTCGTATTAAGCTCTCCCTAATCTATCAGCTAGCCTGCACTTTGGAAGAGGTGTCCACAACACGGATCCCCTCATCACTTGTCATCAAGTGAAGTGGTGTCATGAAGATGGAAGTATTTCAAATTTAGGATAAAAATACTCTCAAGAGTGCAAAAGACTTGTTTGTGCTGCTAAGCAACACGAAAACCTTGTTGAACCAATTGAAAAAACATCATGATAGGCAGTGCGATGAATGCATGAAAGCCAAGAAGAAAAATGTCTTGAACGTTTCCACACACTGAGTCTTTCCTCTGCTAGCTTAAGCTCAGACATCCATGACAGTGATGCTGCACTGCGTCATAGTACAATGACTGCCAGATCATTCCAGCGTATTAGTCCTCTTTTTTGTATTTTTTTATTTTTACTTTTTGGCTCCAGTAATGAATTTTGGCAATGTTAGTAATCAACAACAAATGCTCGATGCTGAAGTCATGGAGATGTTGCTGAACATAACTTTACATTTTTTTACTATAAAAAATGGAAAAATATTATTATTATTCAGTTATAAAGCGGCACCTCTGTTTTTTTGATATTTTGCTCTATCTTATATACAATTTGATACTTTTCTCACTGCATAGTCATGCTTTTGTTTTACTGTGCAATGTGTCCTCTGAAATCTAAATAAAGATATTTTTAAAGGATCTCTGCCTCTGACCTCTGTATGACTCTAGCCTAAGAGCTCCATGAGATGGCACTGGCAAGTTTGTTGACCTCTGGGCAGCAGCATGGCGGATTAAGCATTCCAAATTGAGGGAGCTGGGTCCGCTCCATTTCGGTGCACCGCCAACAATAACAAAAAAAAAAGCATTTCATTTTCAGTGTTGATTTTAATATACTGGAGAGATTGACACTGAAAATGATTTCCCCCTGGTTTATAGTGTGAATACAGCAAATAGAACTATCTTTTTGCATTTTGTATTTACTGTTTTTTTACATGCAGTATTTTTCTTTAAAATCCCCCTTTTTATTAAATTTCCCTTATGTTTGTTTCTCCTTTAATATAGGAAAATATAAATGTCCTTTTACTTGGGCTAGCTGATAAATTACTCAGTGATTTTTTCTGTTATATTCCTTCAGGGTGTTTATAGGTGTTCAGTTAGTTATTTAACAACCATCACTCTCCTCCTCTGTATTCGTCCAGCAGTTTATATTTATCTAACACCTCTGAGCAGGCAGGAGGTCTCACTCCACTGACTTTTTGCTTGCACACATTAAAAGCAATATTGTACAGTTTAACATTAATGTGGAATTTTGTAAATGAAACAAATATTTTAACTAATAAGAATTTAGCACCGGAAATACACTCATAACTCACTCCCTCTCGACCTTGATGGCAGACCTCTGCCATCTGCCCACGTCTTTCAAAAAAGTAATGTTTAACTTTTAAATAAACAGTTTTAATCAATAATGTGTTCTTATCTTCAAGGTTTGATCAAACTATCATTTCCAGACTGGATCCCGACACCATGAAGACTCTTTTGATTTTGTTGGTCTTAATGAATCTGGACAAGCTCCTGAAGACAGGAGACTGCACAGAAACACAGTAAGTTGATCGAGCTACCTTACAGATAAAAGAATAAATACATTTCCTTGAAATTTCCACCATTTTACACAAACAAAATACCTTATGACCCACATGTACAATTACACACTCTCATGCTATGTATATTGTGGGGCCTGAACTCGTACATTAAATGTCCACAGATTCAGCACATACTTTAACAAAACATCTGAAATTATACGCCTCACCTCTGTATTCTGTCACTGTATGGGATTAGTTTTGTGGCAATAGAATCAAACAAAATTTCTTGAATATTAAACAAAAATAAGATAAAATAAAATTCACTGATGAAAACAAATAAAAAGATGTTGTCTCAAAAGTAAAACTTTCAAAGTAATTGTGTAATTGTGAAAAAATCCGCCCACGCAAGAGATTTGTGCCAAAACTGCAAACAAAAAGTCATGTGAGATGATAGCAGTTTGATTCTATTAACACAAAACTAAATCTATCTCACTGTCAATAATACAAGTAAAAACATTGTGATATACAGTACTTGTTTCTGATTGGCCCAGAGGGGTCTACATCATTCACAGGGGTCAATATATTTTACCAATGTCTTGTTTTGTCTTGTTTTGTTTTACCAATGTCTTGTCACATGCCTATTTTTTTGCCTATTTTTTGCACTATTGTACATTTCATATTTTATATTTTGTATATATTGATATTTTACATATATTTTTATTTTCTGTACACACGGCTGCTGTGACAAGTGAATTTCCCACAAGTGGGATAAATAAACGTGTCTAAGTCTAAGTCTAAGTCTTTTCTTTTTATCCAGAGACCAAATGCTATTAATCACTCCGAAAACACAGGAGCAAGTGAACCTTTTGATGAACATTTCCACTGAGGTAGAAATTTAATTTTCTTTCATCATTGTGCTTCTTTGTTTTTATCTCCCTCTGTGAATAATTGTGTGGCCTTTTTTCTCCCAAGAAAAAGAAGAGAAAGGTCCGCACACTTTAGCTCCCCTTGCAAGTTTTATTGAGCTACTCATTTTTATTTTCTCGCCCTCTCTCACCTCTGGTTTCTTAAGAGGAGCTGTTAAGCTCAAAACGTCACTTGTGAGTAGCTCAATAAAAGCTGCAAGGGGAGCTTAAGTGTGCGTACCTTTCTTTGTTTTTGCTTGTACTTTGTGTGGGTCCAGCACCCTTCTCAAACTTTTTATGGATTTGTGAGTTTTCTTATCTTTTTTTCCTATTTTCTCCCAGTCAACCTTATGCCTGCCTGGTTCACCTGAGGACATCAAAGAAGAAGCTGAGGTCCGCTTGTTTGTTTATGCAAACAGGGTGGAGACCGTCAAGGATCTTCTACAGAAACACGCCATGACATATGAGTATGTTGCTTGTCTAAAAATATAGTTGTTCAGTTAAATTGGAGGTTGTTTTATTAACTTATATGTGTGTTGTAGGGTGTTAGTGGCCAATGCCAAAGAGATGGTGGAAATGGAGAAGAGGAATATCTCTGCTGACAGAAGCAGCTCAGCTTTCTACGAGAGCTATCACAGTCTGGAGGATGTATGCTTCTCATCTGATCAGATTCCAGCTTCATAATAGTTGTCATTGATACAATGTCAAACTGAGCATCTTGAGCTTCACAAAACACCTATTTACATGACTCTTGGATTGGATGTATTATATAATTGGACATAAAACACACTGTCTCCATTACAGATCTATTACTGGATGAACATGACCCATCAGGAGAATCCCGACACAGTCAACGTAATTCTGATTGGCTCCTCATTTGAGAAGCGACCACTCTATGTCATGAAGGTAAATTCATTGATCGCCCAATAAGCTGCGATGATGATAAAAAAGGGTTTTTGGCAAACATTCAGCACAAATAACCCTTTGAAACCTGGAGCAACATCACTTTATTTGTGCTGCTTGCAGAAACCTTTCACAAATATTTAACCTTTGAGCCCTGAGCGAACTAGAGTGATTTCTTTCAAAAACCATGGAGAAAAAGGCAATGAGCAACTTGGTAAGAAATGCTCTACAAATTGCAAGAAATCAGTAGATTTAGAATTTTTTTAAAAGGTGAGGAAAAAAATGTCTCTAAATTCAAGGACTCTTGGTCAAGATGACAACACAATCCCCAGCGATGGCAGTGTCTGCAGCAAAAATCGGGCCTGCTCATTTGGCCTGATTCTTATCAAATTTTACGAATGTGGTTGAGTGGTCTTTGTAACAGTTATCCTTAAAATTAGATTTCATCTGCATACAAATGTGCCTTTGGTAGGTTTATTCCATGACCTGTAGGTCATTTATAAAAATAGAAAATAATCTAGGGGTTTAGATTGATCCCTGTCATTAAGATGATTTGTGAGAGATTCTTCTTACACCCACACTCTAAGTGAAGTCTCTTTTTCTCAGTTGTCTCTCAACAACAAGCCGAATAAGAAAGCAATGTGGATTGACTGTGGGATCCATGCCAGAGAGTGGATCTCTCATGCTTTCTGCTTATGGTTCGTACAATATGTGAGTATATTTAGTGTAATATATAATAGTATGGTACTATATAATAGTGTAAGAATGTCATGTAGTAACATATTTTGTTTGTTTTCCATCAGAGCAGTATTACACTGGTCCAGCACTAAATCAATGTCCATTCTTGCACAGTCTTTGTCATCTTACAAAATAAACCAAGACATCACTCACATCCTGGACAACATGGATGTCTACATCATGCCTGTTATGAACCCTGATGGATACGAGTACTCGTTGACAACAGTAAGAATATGTTTTCTATATTTTTAAGTACTCGTGCAGTTGTAACTGAAGACAACTAGATTGTTGATTTTTACCTGCTTTATTTGTCTCAGGACAGAATGTGGCGGAAGAACCGTTCTGTCATTAACGGCAGCAACTGCATCGGGGTCGACCTCAACAGGAACTTTGATGCCAACTATACCAACTGGTGCAGTACGTTTTCGCCCTCCTTTCTGATGAACAAATCAAACTCTTTCTTCTGTTTCGTAATCAATCACACGTGGGAGTGTCAGAGAGGTTAACGCAATTCTCTGTACTTCAGAGGAGGAACACTCTGATGACCCTTGCTCTGAGACCTACTGTGGTGCATTCCCCGAGTCAGAACCAGAGTCGCAAGCCGTGGTCAACTTCCTGCGCAATCACAAGGATTCAGTTCAGCTCTTCTTCAGCATCCACTCCTACTCCCAGAGGCTACTCTTCCCCTACTTTCACACCTTTGATGAACCAGAGAACTACCAAGACCTGGTGAGTGGTATTCAGTCTTAGCTTACATGTTTCCACAGGAAGGCTCAGTTGTAGGATCCTGAAATTCAGATGTGTTTTATGAGAGTCCTTTCAGCTCCAGAGTATTTAGAAACTGTGATGGTTGTCAACTGTTGCTGAATTCCCACTCAACTTGTCAATTCCTGTCACTTGCGATATAAAAAAGAAACAATGTTTTTGTCTTTTTAAAAGAATGAAATGGCCCAAGAAGCTGCCGAGAATATCAGAAGATATCACAATAACACCTTCTCATATGGCCCTGGAGCAAATACAATATGTAAGTAGGGCCTCTTTTTATAGCAAAAATTATGACAAGATTCAGTCTGTCACACGTGAATGTCATCTGTTCTCCAGACGTGGCTCCTGGTGCATCTATTGACTGGGCATACGACCTCGGCATCAAGTATGCTTTCTTGTTTGAGCTCCAGGATCGTGGTACTTATTGCTTCCTCCTGCCTCCATCTCGCATTGCAGAGGCCTGTAATGAATCTCTTACTGCTGTGAAGACCATAGCTCTCAAGGTTATAGAGAAAACACATGCTCCAACAAGTCCTCCTCAAGCTGCCTGAGCTGCCATCAAGGCTAAGAGTTCAACATCTAAGCCATGTATCAATATTAAGGTTATAATCATGTAATTGATGATATATATATATATATATATATATATATATATATATATATACATTGCCAAAAATGTATTCCTCAAAAACCATCAAGACAATTTCAGCAAAGTATGCTCTAAGGGCAAGTATTAAGTAAAAGATAAATTGATTATTATTATTATTGACTGGCGAACCAAGATCATGGTTACCATGAATTTTATTCTAAGATTGATTAAACTCTAAATTATGTATTTTATCTGTAAGCCATATCAAGGTGTATAGAAATAGTGGTAAAGACAACACTCATTGTGCTGCCATCTAGTGTTTAATGCTGCTAACTTAAAAAAAAATTGAAAAAATGAATTGAAGAGTGAAGAGTGGGAAAAATGCTTCAAAATATATAATGAATTCTTTAACATAGTTTGAAATATGCTATAATTACAAATATAGTTTTTTCCTAACTTTTTTCTTTTTCCGTAAACATTTTCCCTTGCTTTTTTTTAGAAACAATTTTCTAAATCTCCTATTTTTTTTGCAATTTGTGGAAGATTTCTTACCAAGTTGCTCATTGCCTTTTCACTCGTTTGAAATAAAATCATAACAATTTCTGTATGACAGCCATACTACAAACATAAGATCGTCTCATAGAATATGATACATTTCTGTAGATTAAACTACCCAACAGTAACATGCAACACACACATAAACCCTTTGAAACCTGAGCAAATTGGCTCGATTTATTTCAAAAACATCGGAAAAAGGCAATGACTAACGAAAGAAATGACAAAATTTGCAATAAATTTGAAAAAAAAAAAACAACAAAATGAATTACCTAAAAATCAGTAATAAATAAATAAATAAATAAAAAAAAGTTCATACAAATGTATAATCATTGTCATATTATCTTAAATATCTTGTGTAATTAAAAATAAAGTTTTCCCTAGAATTTTAAAAACAATTTTCTAAGTGTACTAATACTTGAAAATATGGTACTGTCAATGCACCCCCCACCCGTTTGTAGGCGGTGACGTCACGACGTAAGAACTCACACAACCGCATTGTTGTTGGGGGAAGAGAAGCTCGGCCAGCCGCTGAGCCCTGCTGCATTTAAACAGTTTTCATTGATCCGTAATCACCCTGATCAAGGTAATAACACTCTGAAACCGGCTCCGTCGCCCTGGATACCTGTCGGTCACTCTCCAGTTTAACTCGGTTCAGCGCGAGCCGCGGCAGCCGTTGGATCAGCGGACTGAATGTGGATTTAACTGCCGCTTCGCTCCGCAGGCCGCGCGCGCCATAGCTGCCGTTTTTACAAGCTGAATTCGTGAAAATACCGAGGTAAGTTCAGCCCAACTCTGTCCTCGCATCTTAAATATCAGCCGTCTTCAGTCTGGGCCGGTTGAAATCTACAACCAGGCCGCGCTGCTCCGAGGAGAAGCCAACTTTTCCAATCGAGGCAGTTTCTTGTTGTGTTGGTCGCCATATTTCCTCCCCCCTTCAGCTTGGTGTAATGCTAGCACGCTAACGTTAAGCTCGGTTTGTGGACGGAGTGTCCTAATGCATCAAACCGGCCACCGGAGGCTCTGCCATCTGATGGGACGACACCACCGGGTCGTCTTTTTTTGTAACAGACCTATGTTTGGTATTTCTGGTTGAAGCTGAATCGATTATTAAACACAAATCGACGTTGTGGTTCGATTAGGGGAAGCTAACGTTAGCTGGTGGCTAGCAGTAACCGTTCAACAGAGAGAAACCAAACGAGCTGCAGCTGCTGTTAGCCACTGATCCCCAACAACAACCAGCTCTCTGCGGCTTCAGTCAGGCGAGCTGAGCCCACCGCAGGCTGGGTTTTGTCGGCGACGAGGTGCGCTGTTCTCCGTTCATTTCTTTCATTAAGCCAGTGAACGTTATCTTAGTCAGTCTGATTCCAACACCTTTACTGTAACTTCATTCAGCAGCCAAATGAAAACAAGATCTCGTGAATTAAAGGTGCACAAACAGACACTGGGACTTCCCTTTAAAAGCTGCGGTTGCAGTCGGAGTTGCAATCAGCTTCTGGTGTTAGCTTCACAACATAGCAGGGGTTAAAACAACTTACTTGATCAAGTATATTGGCACCCTTTCTTTTCAGTTGCTCTCAACTGGAGCTGCAACGATTTTTTTATTATGTTATTACATGTAAAAGGTCCGCTTTCAAAGTCTTACTCAGGTAAAAACACAAAAGTATGTTCTCTAAAATATACTTAATCATTTGAAACCTGGAACATCAGTTTTCCTGTGATGTGTTCAGATGCCCAAATCATGTGAGCTATTTCCAAGCAAAAATGCCAAACATTGTGTATTTTAAGCTTCAAAAAGATAAAGCTTTTTCTTCAAAGACTTGTTACAGTTGCTATTTGTGTGCAAATCACTCAACAAAGGGCTCAACTGGAAACCTTTTTATATTACGTGGTCGAGGTTAACTGTACGAATGCATGATAATATCGGCATGTCATCGGTATCGGCCAATATTTAAATGAAATATTTGAATTGGCCAACTTACCGATTTCTGCGGATATCACAAACAGGTGTTTGGTTGTTTTTTTTAATTGACAAAGTGAACACGTACATACCATCAACCCTAAGTTTAAGTATTTTTCTTATTTTGCAAAATGAAGTGGAAAATTACAAACACTGAAAAGCATTGTATAGTATGTCTCCATCTGCTGGTGGGCCATCACGATAAGAGTATGTGTAATAGGAAAAAAGTGGATAAATTGGTATTGCTTATTGGCATATGGGATATTGTCAAAAAATCCAATATTGTGCATCCCTATTCAACTGTCTTTAATTTCAATTTAGTATAAAATAATACCTTTTTTTATCTTTCAAACCACTTGTATGTTGTTTAGAGGCAGTTATGAAACCTCACTCACAGATAAAAAGTTGTGTATTTTGTCTTTGCATATTTTTCTTGTCCTTTATGATCGAAGGCTGTTAAAGGTGATGAAAGGTGCTGATACACTTGTGTAAACACACTGCTCACCAATGTTTCTGCAACACCTCATTGAGGGTTGAGGATGTTAATTATTACTGCAGGTTCTGTTATATCCAGCACACACTGCTCTATGTGCTGGCTGTTGCTTCACAGAGTTAATGACATAAATATTGTTGTTGTTCTGCAGTTGTTACCACCACTTCACATACGCGAGTCATTAAAAGTGTTGTTTCTTTTGTCTGGTTTTCAGGGTCTTTACGGCTTCAAGATGAAAAAGAAAAGTCGGCATCACCGACCTGCGGCACTGAAGAGGGATTCATCTCCCATCAAGCCATCGCCCAACCGGGAGACCCTGACATATGCACAGGCTCAGCGGATAGTGGAGCTGGAGGTGGATGGCCGCGTGCACCGGCTCAGCATCTATGACAAGCTTGACGTCATCACTGATGATGACCCCACGGCGCAGGAGATTATGGAGTGCAACAGCAACAAGGAGAACAACGAGAAGCCCCAGCAGGTCCTGGTGCGATCTGTGCGTCTCAAAAACAACCAGCAGAAGAAGAACGCTGCACTCATGGCCTCACACGGGAGCAGTGGCACGCACAGCAGTACCGGAGGCCTGTTAGAGCCAAAGGTTAGAACGGTTGAATATAATTTGCCCGTGGTGCCGAAGAGGCCAACGGCGTATTACAAATACACAGAGAGGACAGCGGAGGAGCTGGACGAGGAGGTGGAGTATGACATGGATGAAGAGGACTATGCCTGGCTGGAGATCATCAATGAAAAGAGGAAGAGCGAAGGCATCAGCCAGGTGTCGCACAACCTGTTTGAGTTTCTCATGGACCGCTTTGAGAAGGAGTCATACTCAGCCACGCAGGGTCAGAGCGACCTGCAGTCACTGGTGGATGAGGACGCTGTCTGCTGCATCTGCATGGATGGAGATGGAGCTGACAGTAACGTCATCCTCTTCTGCGACTCCTGCAATATCGCTGTGCACCAGGAGTGCTATGGCGTACCATACATCCCTGAGGGCCAATGGCTCTGTCGCCACTGCCTGCAGTGTCCATCGAGGCCCGCTGAGTGTGTCTTCTGTCCCAACCGAGGCGGAGCGCTGAAGAAGACTGATGACGACCGCTGGGGCCATGTAGCATGTGCTCTATGGGTGCCTGAAGTCGGCTTCTCTGACACAGTTTTCATTGAGCCCATTGATGGCGTCCGCAATATCCCACCAGCGCGCTGGAAGCTCACCTGTTATCTGTGTAAAGAGAAGGGCGCAGGAGCATGCATCCAGTGTGACAAGATCAACTGTTACACTGCCTTCCATGTCAGCTGTGCCCAGAGGGCCGGCCTTTACATGAAGATGGAGCCCGTCAAAGAGGTGACTGCGGCCGGTGCTGCCACCTTCTCTGTGAAAAAGACTGCTTACTGCTGCAGCCACACGCCTGAAGGCTGCGACCGCCGACCGCTCAACATCTACAAGGAACCGCACCCAAAAAATGGAGCCTGCCATAAGAGGGCTGACAAGAGGGGGAAGTCGCGGGGCAAGGGCTGGCACAAGAAGAAGAGTAAGAAAGTGGAGCCTGAACCAGAACCAGAGCCAGAGACCCCCACCAACTCTGGGCCCAGTATCACCACTTCAAGGTAAGCTGGCAAACAGGACTTCCAGAATGCTTCAGATGCATATATTATTAGTTGTTACTTCTGACTATCGATGGTCCTCACAGTTCTACTCACTACTTAGTCATTTACACCCAGCTCTAACTGCAGACTTTTTTTGATTAATTTATGTACATCCTGTTCAGTAATAGGCCTGTTTCTAGCCATTCACCATTCAGACCTCCAGTGTACACCAGTCTCAATATTGGTAAGGACTATTATCAGGGTTCCTGCGGATCCTTAAGTAGTCTTAAAAGGCATTGAATTCATTAATCTAAAAATAAGACCTTAGTTGGTATTAAAATTACCTAAATTATTTTTTGTAAAGTCTGTATAATACTAAAACATGGATGACAGTCTGATTCTATTAATGTTTTTCGTTTTGTTTTTTTTGCCGTTGCATTGTGAAATCTCGGTAACATCTACTTTTTTAATTAAAAAAATTCTTCCTCTCAAACTTGAGATGGGAATTCAAGCAGTGGAGTCTCACATGCAGAATGCAAACACAAAATCGCCAAGAAAACCATCAAGAAAAGCAACATATTTCCCTTTTCTGTTGGTAGACCAAATAGATACTTATAATAATATAATAATTTAATTTCACTTCCTTTTTAGTTCCATTCTAAAAGGGCTTTATTTTTTTTGTTAGATAGATGATTGTGTTTGTGCTTAGGTTATCTCCTCTGAATGAAACAAATGATTTTTATTGATTGATTAATATTCCCTTTGGTTTCCCCGTGGGTCAGTTTCGACACTATACTGAACCAGGTGGCAGTTCAGAGGAAGCGTGTGTTTGTTGAGCGGGTGCTGAGCTACTGGGTGCAGAAGAGGCAGTCAAGAAACAATGTGCCGCTGATCCGCCGGCTGCAGGCCAACCCTCAGCCGCCCAAAGTCAAGCAAAAGGTCAGTGCTGTTGAAACTCGCTGCGGAGCATTATTATCCTTACTTGTTGTGCTTCTTACTGAAGTGAAGTTGGCTTTCTATAGGACCGTATGGAGACAAACCAGGCGCTGAAGGAGCAGTTGAAGGAGTGGCACCGCCTCCGCCACGACCTGGAGCGAGCTCGCCTGCTGCTGGAGCTCATCAGAAAGAGAGAGAAGCTGAAAAGAGAGGAGGTAGAGCCACCTTATTAAATGCTGCTTTGCTGCTACTCAAGCCTCATTTCAAATAAAATAATCTATAAATAATGACGATAAGCTTCATGGTTTCCTGTTTGGATATGTATATGTGCGTATATGTACGTGTATGTATGTGTATGTATATATATATATATATATATATATATATATATATATATATATATATAGATATAGATATAGATATAGATATAGATATATACATATTTAAAATTCGTTAAGAAAATTGATGCCGATTGATCGGGTTCTGTGGTCATTGAAAGCCACAGTGGCTTTGTAACATGAGTTTTGCACGATTGGAGTACTTTAATCCTGAAAAATCACCTTAACGTAAAGCATTTAGCAGCAGTGCCCATGTTAACAGGTAAGAGCATCCACACTGCCTGCATGGGCAGCGTTGGTCAGGTGCGTCTAGTTGCATGTCAGCCGCGGCACATCTAGAGAAATGGTAGCTTGCTTGACTCTACACCACCTTCTAACTTCAGTTTAAAAGTCTCTCTCTGTCACAGAGATGAGGAAATACAAAGATGTCTGTTTTACTCAAAACTTGCCTGTGTTTCTTTCAAAATAAAAGTCCTTTGACAACATCCCTGTTGACAGAATCCAATCAGTTGTTAACTCAAGGCATTTTATTTTGAAATATGCTGAGATCGTGCTATTGACAATGCAGGAGCTTGTACAACTTCATAAATGAGTGGAATTTGTGCTTGAAAATGTGAATTGAATTTTTAAAAATACATTCACAGCAAAATTGGATGTATGTGACTAATTAATGACAGAGCATGTAATTAATTTGATTCATTTTTAAATCACCTAACAGCCCTAAAATATATATATATATATATATATATATATATATATATATGTATATATATATATATATATATATATACACACACACACTCACACATACATGATATATACATGACTGTGTCTTTTCCCGTCAGATGAAGCTGCAGCAGTCAGTGCTGGAGGTCCAGCTGACCCCTTTCAACATCCTGCTGAGAGCCGTGCTCAGTCAGCTGCAGGAGAAGGACCAGTACAGTATCTTTGCTCAGCCCGTCTGCATTAAAGAGGTGCGCAACCTTTTATGAGTCTGCTCAAAAACAATTTGCTTTGCTATCTATCAAAAATAATAATAATAATAATAATAATACTAATATATTTCTCGGGATTTGTGTTACATCACTGAAGATTAAAACCCAGTATTTCCTGTTTTGGCAGCTTCACAATAAAAGTCAATAAATTACAAAACAATGTAGGACTTTTTGTTGTGAAGAATATAATAGACACAAAACTGGCCACTGTTTTACAGCTGCTTATATTGACACTGGCTGCTTGGCTAATTTATACTATGTGAAATGCCATAGGCTTGTGCTAATAATGTTAGCATGTAGTATTTGTTGATAAAATATGTCTAGTATAAGACAATGGATTTGTTGGTGAACCTAGTGAGTTTTAATTGAGCCAAACTTTTGTATTACCTTTGTTAAATGTTGCTGTTGTTCTTGGCTTTATATGAGTAGAGGATATCTCCACTAGCTGCTAGGCTAATTTATACAATGTAAAATGCCACAAGCTTGTGCTGATAATATAAGCATGTTGTATACATGTGGAAAAAAAGTGTTTTGTCAGAAAACCATACAAGTTATACTGAAGTTGATTTCGGTACATGTGATATTTTCGCTATTAAGGCATGTTTAATGTGTGTCTTTAATGTGTGTTTTGAATCAATCAAACTTCACAGCACTTTGCAGAATCTCAACCACCAAATACAGAGAAAAAAATTGACGTTTTGTTTTTTGTTACAAGAGACTGTCATGTTTAAATTTAGCACTTTGATAAGATATCTGTCAGTTGAGCACTTCGACATGTCTTATGTTAATTTCATCTGTTTAAAGCCCTGTCTGACAGCAAGCATCTCACACGTGTTTTTGCACTTCAGCATCTAAGTTCAATAAATGTTTTTGTTGGAAAAAAAAAAAAGAATCGTGTGAGAGAATCGTGACCCCAATTCTTTAGGAGAATAGTGATTTAGAACAGCAAGAATCGTTCTGCCTTAATATAGACCAAAATGTTGGAACAAATTAATGTTTAATTTAAATATTATGCATAAGTATTGCCTGCATCATTTCCTGCATGTCTTTGAATGAGAAGGCAGGGGTAGACCTTTAATGTGAAGCAACCAAAGGAAGTGTACAGTGCTAACTAACAAATTCTTGACTCATCACTTGTTAGGTTTAAATAATGAATGAGAAGTTATGTCTGCAATAAAAATTTAGCTAAAAAGAAAAATCAGTTTTAGTTGTCAACTGTGAGATTAGTAGCCAATTCATTTGACAACTATGTATTGTGTATCGAGTGAAAAAAGTCAAAATTATTTGATCCCAGCTTCATAAATGTGAATATTTTCTGGTTTCATTACTCCTCTATGACAGTGAACTTAATATCTTTGGTTTTGGACCAAACAAAACATTTGGGCGTCATCTTGAGTTTTGGGAAACAGATATTTCACTTTTTTTTCTGGCATATTGTAGACCAGACAACTAACTGATTAATCAAGAAAATAATCCGCTCATTAATTGACAAGGAATGTAGTTGCAGCCATGAATAAAAGTGAATCAGAAAATCTGCGGCCTCAAATGTGTCTCCTGTGTCTCTTGCAGGTTCCTGACTACCTGGACCACATAAAAAACCCCATGGATTTCTCCACCATGAGGAAACGTATTGACGCTCACGACTACAGGAGCCTGGAGGAGTTCGAGGCAGACTTCAACCTCATAATCTTCAACTGCATGAAATACAATGCCAAGGACACATTTTTCTACAAGGCAGGTCAGCGGATGCAGGACCACGGAGGAGCCATCCTCCGCAGGGCCCGCAGAGAGGCTGAGAGGATCGGTTTCGACTTCCCCAGTGGGTTGCATCTGCCCGAGGCTCCGAAACTGGAGCCGCCGCCCCCCTTCACCTGGGAGGATGGTAAGTTGCTTGATCATTAAGAAACAGGAAATCGGTCAGTGTTTGGATATTGTGGACTGAATCTCTGTGTTTTTGGACTGGTGCTCAAAGTTCTGTTCATGTGTTTTGGGCATATGTCATTATTGGGGATTTTTTTATTTCATCATCTCTAAAAGTGCTGGAGTAATGTTATGGAAATAATACTGATGATGTCATGTGACCATCTGTTTCTCTCAGTGGACCGGCTCCTGACCCCCTCTTACCGTCAGCTGACCCCTCTGGAGGATCAACTGAAGGAGCTGCTAGAGAAACTGGACCTGAGCACGGCCATGAAGCACAGCCCGTCCCGCAGCAAGAGGCTCAAACTGCTCAAGAAAACCATAATGGAGGTCCGCAGCGAGATGAGCCTGAAGCAGTCCCTCAAAACTCTGCCGAATGCAGCTCCTGAGCCGAGCCCAACCCCTACCCAGTCAGAGGAGAGAGCACACTCTGAATCTCCAGAAGAGCCCTGTACGCCACAGGAGGAGAAACCTTTACCTCCGCCAACACTGGAGCTGTTAACCTCAGTGTCGCAGCTCGACACCTCGCCCGGGGACTCGGAGCTGCACCCCCTGAAGGCCGTCAAATCCAGCACGGACCATACTCCCATGGAGCTCGATGGCGACACATCTACCTCAGCACTCACAGAGGCACTCAACGGACACCTCCCAGAACCGTTGCTTCCTAACGGCGACCTCCACACTGAAGCCTCTAGCGCCTGCAACAGACGGAACAGCGTTCTCTTCCGCAAATCCAAGAGCACCAGCCCCCAGAAACCCCCCAAGACCAAGACCCAAGAGGCAGCTGCTGTGACGCTGCCACCCCTGGGCACCAAAACCTTCCTGTCAGTGGTGATCCCTCGCCTGGAGACTCTCCTTCTGCCGAAGAAAAGAAGACGCAGCAGCAGCGCTGATGGCGAGGAAGATGAAGAGGAGTCGCCAATTAAACGCCTTGGTACAGGTACTGACTCAAATGTCATGTTTTAAAATCAAAGCAAAAATCTCCCCAGTGACAAGATATGAACTTCAATGTTAAAGAAACCGTTTTAATCATCAGAGTACTATTGTACCTATAACCCTACACTACACCATGACAAGTTTCCTTTGTTGTTTTTCCTTCCAGGAATAGCGAACGGTTTTGTTGTGGAGGAGGAAGAAATCTCACCTTCTCCCCGCCTGCTGGAGCCACGCCGCCGCTGTGCCTCCGAGTCAAGCATCTCCTCCAGCGGGAGCGTCCTCTGCAGCACAAGGTGAGTTCAGCAGGAAACATCCATGCTGTTTAATGATAACACAAGGTTGAATATATGAATAGCTGTGCCCATCATTTCTGTCAGCACTGATAACATCCTACTGACCTAATTCATAGCTGAGATCTGATCTAGCAACACAGTCACATGATGGGATTGATGGAGAAAGCCATGAAAAGAAGAAAACAATGTCTCTTTAATTTGTTGCTCTTTATGAGAACATCTTAATCTTTGATTTGGACCCCACATGTTTTATTGCCTACATATTAAGGTGTACATTTACAGTAGTTATTAATCTGGAAAAAACATAACAAGATTAGATTATATTATTAGAACAGATTATAACAAGTAGCCACTTCACTTTGTTACTTATTTATCAATGAAAACATAAAACACATACCTGTTGTTTATTTTTCTGTTTGGATTCATTAACTCCTGGATTCAAAGTACATTGTGTGTTGATGATATACACTGAGGGGTATATGTTTGGTTCTGAACGAAGCTGATCTGTAATCAAGGAAACAAACACATATAAATAAACACTGAAAAACCTGTAATGCACAGTTACACAACCAACCCCAACACCGTACTTATGATCAAATAATCGATAAAACAGTATTTTGAGCCATGGTGATGTCAGTGTGGCATGCAAAATATTTTATGCTATAAAAAGAAAAAATATTTTGTAAGAACAAGAAAAACATGTTAAAATGAAGTTAAAACACCATAAAAATATCTTGATATGAATTGAACCCTGATCATGATTTGTTTATGATGACAGCAATACACTGCAGAGTCTTAAACTTAGACTTCAAAATTTCTGTGCAGCTGGTGTGTTCAAGACACTCCACCTCACAAAGTTTCTAAACATCTTCCTTGCCTTTCTTTCCTTGTCTCTTTTAGTACCGTCATTGTGTCCAAAAACGGTAAAGGGCGGTCACCAGCAGCTCGACGGAGCACTGTGGACGACAAAAGCACTCTGATGACCTGCATCGAGAACGGAGAGTTCACCAAAGCTGCCAAGATTCCTACAGGTGAGCAGAGCAACATCCATCTGTTCATATCTGATGAATGTGCATGACACAGCATGGCACGCTTTGATTGGTCAGCTCTTCTCTCTGTCTGCTGATTTACTAAACTTATTGAAAACTCGCTATTATTATACTAATAAAGTTTATGTGCGAGTTTACTTATTTCTTCCTTCCCTATATTGGGAACTGGGATTTTTACAGAGCCAGGAACTCCTACCATCTCATTGGTTCTTCAGCTGAAGTCCAGGGGCCTCCAAGGTCCTGGATGACTCAAAATTGTGGGTTTTAGCCATAAAGGAAGTGATAAATGAGCAAAGAGTCCAGAAACAGGAAACCTGTGATAGACAAGGTGGAAGCGAAGTCCGTAATTTTTTATAGTGTGTGTTCAGTGAATTATAGACTCACATCCTGGTTTCTCAACAAACAAATAACAATTCATTTGGAGAAGTGAAAGTTATCTTTGGTTCAACTTGTAAAACTATATTGTTCTTTCTAAGATCAGACTGGTGTACAGTTAGTCTCATTAGGTAAAACAGCTACATCAGCTGAAATGTTAAAAAACAAAATACTTACAAAATACATAGCAGCACAAAGTAAAAGATTTAATAAGTCTATGAAATTTGACACACAACTTTTCAAGAGATTCTTAATCCAAATTCTAAAGGTCCAAGTCCAAAACCAATATATTTATAAACTTAAATCATTGATTTCTGAGTGAATGTTGAGCAAATCCACAAATGACCATGAAATGATCCACTAGAAAGACGACATCTTAAGGCTCATTTATAGTCCCTTTTTGTATTACACTAGCTATGTCTGTTTCAACAGCTGTAAATGACATTGGCTTCATACTTCCACGCGTCCTTTATGTTGGCATGGATATGGCCAAGAAATGGCACTAGAGGGCAGAGTCAAAAGTTTCATGCAACAGCAAACAAGGCAATGGTGGAGAAGGTTATAATATTTACCTTTTAAACAGAGGCAGTGTTGTAGATGCCGGGCGTCTGTGCGGCCATTAAATACATCCCGACGTGGACGTAGGGTTCTTTTTATTAATATCACTACATATCATATTACTGATTTGTTTCGTTTCGGCATTATTTCAATTTGTTTGTCGTTCCCTACGGTTGATCTACTTTGAACTTGGCTGCACTGCCCCCATAGTCTCCGCTGGTACTGCTTCATTTCGTCTTTATCAAAAATCAGAAAAGTGCACAAATAAGGAAGAAGTTAATGCGGAGTACGAAAGAAAGCTTTGTCTGTCTTTGTATTTAAGGTTGAGCATAAATGAGTCCTTACCCTGTTGGAGTTTTTGAAACTTTCAAAAACACTCAGTTCACTCTGATTGTACAGTGATACATAGTGGAGCGTCTTCTCTCACAAATCATCTTTGATGAGCACAGGCCCCAGCTGACTGAGAGCACACAAACTCAACTACATGCATGTTTAATTTTGGCCTGCCAGCAAGTTACTCACTGAATGAATATTAATTAGGGGCAGCCGATATGATCTGCTGCCTGAAAGGTTTTTAATTTTAACCTGTGAAAGTGACGATCAGCGCCAGTTAAAAATGGGAAGCTGCTAGCTCAGTGTTACATAGACTGATCTTTGCAAATAAGAAGAGGGAAAATCAGAGCTGAATCTGTGTATTTTGCCTTACATGTCTAATTTTTTTTAATTTCATGTAAGCACTGAAATACTTTTCCTGTAATTAAAAGAGTAACTAAACCACAGAATTTTAGCTTAAGTGCCTCTTCTGTGGAACATGAAAAACAAGTATCAGGACAGGTCTGGCAGCCCCTCCTTTGTGCTGCCTCCCGACCCGTGGTCTGGAAGTGTTTTTGAAGCTGGGAAAACAACAGTGCTGACCTATTCTGGCCTATAACCCACCAGTACCTATCTATCAACACTACTAAATACCCATATACATTGATTTACTACTAAAAAAGTGTTGAGGCTAACAAAATACAGTAGAATACAGTAAGAAAAGAAGGCATTTGACCGCCTTTATGTTAACCAATACAATCCATTAAAGAATGCCCTTAGTGGTGCGCCTTTACCACAATGGTAACAGCAAATGGCACATAATCGCAATGTCCTCGGTTCAATTTCCAGTCTGCCTGTTTGCTGTCATCTCTCAAATAAAGACCAAAGAAATAATCTATAAAATTATACCGTAATGAATCGGCCAGGACAATCTTACTTCCACGTTATGTTCATGGGGGAAAAAAAACTATATAAACCCTGCATCAGTCTGAACAGCTTTACAGCGATATATGACAAACCCAGAATCTCTCTTTTTTTTTTAAAGGTAATCTTTAAAAAAAACCTGTTTGTGTTCTTTGTTGTGTGTTCAGACTAGGCATGGGCAGTATCTGATTTTTCATACCTTTCTGAAGTTTCTATCTATTTTCCTTATTAAACAGAGATCTATTACTCTACACCTTTTGAATTCAACGTACTCATCATAAAACCCACTTCATTAAAACTTGACAGAAAAAAAAAATAAAACTCAGCCAAACAGTCTTGGTTACTCTTTTTAGTAATCTACTAAGTAAGTCTACTGTTCAAACTATCATCAGGTCTGGTTTGGTCTGAATAAATCTGACTGGATGTCATGGTGTCTTTCAGCTCAGCTGCCTGTTCCACCAGTAGAGATCGGAGACTGAGTTCTGGTGGTGCGTGCTGTGCCACTACATACAATAAGTTTAGTAGAAAGAGGAGCGCCTGTGTTTTGATGGTATTAAAAAACATACCTTTGGGATTTTATCTACCCTAGTATACCGTAATACCATGATACTGCCCAAGCCTAGCTCAGACTGCTTGTGCTCTGTGTCTGTTGCATTGAATACTTCATAACTTGCTTATCGTTGTTCCTGTAGAGGTGTGGAAGCCCTCCGCTGCTTCTCCATTTGTTCTGGAGCCTCTTAAACTAGTTTGGGCTAAATGTAGTGGATATCCCTCCTACCCCGCCCTGGTGAGTGCGTGTTGGTCCCCTCTGTGTCTCATTACCCATCTGCCCCTCTGCCATCGTGCGTGCTGTAGCTCGTGATTTGTGCTCACAGCCATGCGGGAGCTTCCAGCTGGCCGATCATGGACTGCTTTGTGTTTGTGGAGTCGGCCGCTTCGCTCAGAGCGTTTCCGGCTCGACTCAGCCTTGCATGCTTGTGTCTCTGACTGCGGGCTCTTCTACGCGGTTGCCAGGAAATACTCCACCCTGATACTGTGAGGAGGCAGCTTCACTCAGTGTCCCTCCCACTCTGGTTTTTGGTTTTTTTTTTTGGCCATCACAGATCATGGACCCCAGGGCCCGGAAGACGGGTTGTCAGCACAACGGGGTGGAGCTTCCCCAGCCGCCGCCGGACGTTCTCAGAGCCGGAGAGCGGATGCAGTTCAGGTCCGCAGAGAAACTCTTCCTCGTCCACTTCTTCGACAGCAAGCGCAGCTGGTGAGGAACTAAGCGACTCACGTAATAAAAAGAGGAATAAAAAAAAGCATTTCCTATCAAAAGTAGGGATGTCAACAACAAACTGTTAATTTGTCAATTGAGAATATGTTTGACTGGTTAGGCATGTCGTCTTATAGGTTAATTTTGCAACTCTTAAGTTTACTGCATTGTGCACCACTCATGTCTGGTAGGTAACTAGCTAGTGGTCTTATTTTGGCAAATGCCTCTAGAAACGCCATCCAGATCCATCAGTGTTGCTGCGGAAACATAGTGCCCAACCTCTGGTCTTCCTCCCTGGCTGGCTGCTTTTCAGTAAAGCCAGCAGAAAATAAAAGGCAAAACAGTTAACATCACAAAACATCAACATTTCACCACCTCTAAATGGTTAGCACTTTGAAATGCTGTGCTTAAGATGACCATGTCAACGGAGAGCTGGAATTACACATACACATTAACCTGTAGGTTAGGTACAGTAGGTTGTAGGTAGGTTTCAGGTGTGTCTGTTCAATGTCACAGACAGGCTGGTGAACAGGTAAAAAGTAGAAGGCTGCATGGACAGAGGCCTGTGAAAACTTAGTGCTGATGTCACGACGATGTTAGGATAGTATGGAAACAGTAATCACCACCACAGGGTTGTAGACTACATAGGAGTCTTAAAATGTGGTCTTGTTGTGTTGGGTGCCATAATAGAGTAATGGCTCAATACTGCGATTTTATTGTACACCAGCAGCCACTGCCCATCTATATATGAAGACAACAATGGTTAAATGCGATTAGACAAAAGAACTGACGGAGGCAATCATCATAACGATAGGGATTATATAAAGATTTTTGTTTTGGCTTTGGGGGAGCTGTCATGTCATCCATCTATGTGCAGTCTATGATTTACTTTTCCACAGTTTTGTTTTGCTAACAAAGCTAACGGTAACTAATGTGATAAGAAGTTAGCATTACAGTGAAATTTCGTGTTCCTCCGTATACCTCCCCACTTTCTGATTAGGTGGACATGATAACCCACATACACATCACGTTATTTATTCCTACAACAGTAAATACTTTTAACCCTTCCTGATATGAAGTGTGCACTGCGCACATGAGCATTTTTCATATTTACCAGTACATCTGTCTTCTGTCCTTGCTGCTGGCTGGGTCATTGGTTAAATCGTGGTATTTGGAGTCCTGTACATGGCCATTTAAAAAATAGTTATAGGCACTGAGGACTGCACCCTCAGTTTGTCTTAACTCTACACTCTTGGTTTTTCTGTCAGGGAAGTGTAAATGTCAAATCATCCATCCACTGACTGAGAGCATACGGGTCAACCAGTCTGGTCCTGCTGGTCAGCGTTAACTTATTCAAGTAACCCTTGCGGTCCCAGAGAGACAGTGACCTGACATATTCAGAGAGTCTCATTTCATCCTCCTCTGTTGTTGGAAACAAGCCAACAAAACTTGCTAGCTAGAGCTAGCTAACGTCGGTGGATAAATTGTTTTGCCTCCAGCTAAGCCCCACCCACCAAAAAAGATCAAACTGTTTACTAACAGTAATAGGGTCTGCATGCCTCTTTCTAATTCAGTCTCTCTCTGAAACGTGGTGCGGACTAATGTGGATCGGCGTTTAAGCGCAGCTTAGACGATAATTAATGGCAACGCATCATTGCAGCTCACCGGCTATGGAGCTAAAATTAGCGCATTAACCCGGGTGTCGTGTTTCCATCAATGTCAATCAAAGCTGGAGGCGATAAATACCCGTGACTACTGCAGTCATTTTACCCGGTTGTGATGTGATTGCACACTTTCCCATTGTATTAAAACACCAGATGTTGCTGTAATGTTTTTTTTTTCTCTGCAGTAGAAGTGAGGCCCAAGTGTGTTTAAAATATAGCAGAAATTTCTAGTTTGAAGATTTCTGTCTTCATTTAAAGGTTGTAAGTGAGGAGAAGCTTAGGAGCCATTGACGAGAGTCAGCAGGACACTGATACGTCAGGAATATAAACTGTGAGGTCACTGATGTCATCTAGAGTGAGAAGCAGCTTTTTGTGCAACCAGTGTCACACTGACCTCTCGTTTTCTCTTTCCGCAGGCAATGGCTTCCTAGATCCAAGATGGCTCCCTTCGGGCTCAACCAGGCGCTCGACAAATTCAAGCTGATGGAGGCTCGCTCCTCCTGCATCCGTAAAGCTGTGCAGCTAGCCTTCGACCGAGCAATGAACCACCTGAACCGTGTAAGCGGAAAGCTGGAGCCGAATGCCGGCCTCACTCCTGTAGACTGAACCACCTCCTCCTACCACCTCTCCCATTATCCACCTCTCCCCTGTCAGCTTTTTGTTTTGAACACCGTCACAGCAGACACACTCAGTTTCTGCCTCATACGCACAACACACACAATTGTCATGTTTACCAATTCCTGCAAACTGGAACCGAATCGTTTTCATGACTCCCCACACATGTTCCCCTAATCCCCACCCCGTCCGAATACTGTAGCTTGTGACGGCCATCTTGTTTTGTCAAAGAGCTATGCAACGAAGACGACTCGGTTAGCGGGTGTAAAAGGTTGAAAGAGAGAAAAAAAAGTCAAACATGGGCTGTGAGGACTGAAAAATCACGGGTCTACACCTGTTGAATGTGTCAGATTTGACATCTGACCTCCTTAAATGTGCTGCAAGACTGCTGCAACAATCTCACTGCCATGAAAATGTCCATCAGTGTGTGTGTGTGTGTGTGCGTGCGTGCGTGCGTGCGTGCATGCGTGTGTGTGTATGTGTGTGTGTATGTGTGCGTGTGTGTGTGTGTGTGTGTGTGTGTGTGTGACTGCAGCAGCTCCTGTAAATATCCTGTACAAGGCCTGACACTAATTTATTCACTCCCTCAGTTTGTTTTGGTACATTTGGTGTTCAGATATTTATACAGTCGGAGGTGATGATCCACTGACAGTGTCATTGTTTCTGCTGGTGCTATCTCTACACAGAGAGAAAAAAAACAAACATGCATACTGTAATGAACATTTTTATTTCAGCTCCTTTTTTACGGTTTTTGTAAGTTATTGAGTTCTCAAGCTTCAAGTTCTCTTGTCTTTGGCATTAATTTTTTGTGTGTTTGCATCTTTATTTTTTACCTGAATGTTTTTACTGGACTACTTCTCTTTTTGTTTGTACATATTTATATAAAATCTATATAGATACACTCAAAATTTAAAATGCCTGAAGTGCATCATTCACACCGAAACCAAAAAAAAATCTGCTGCCCACAAGTTTCCCACTGTTTTTTTTGGTTTTGTTTTGTTTTTTTACAGTTTCAATCAGGTTTTCAGTCTTTTTGTTTGTTTGCTGTGATGAGTTCAAGTCCTCTGTAAAACGTCACAAAATCATCTTTTCCATCTGAACTGAACTACAGTCGGCTGTAGGAGAGAAGAGAATGTGCCTGTACTAATTTATTGTAAAGCAGAAAATGTATATGCATTACTTTATAGAGAGAGTATTGTACTACGGGCACACGAGGAGCCGTATGTAGAGGCCCCTCCTCTTCTGTTGTTTTGTGAGGTTTTTTACATTTTTTTATTTTGGATTGATAGCATTAAATCTGAGAGGTGAGGTGATAGTGTTTGATGTTTTATTTGGCAGGGTTTTGATGGGTAGATTTTCTGTTTTGTTTGGCCCCTCTGGATGTGGATGTTGTGTGTACATAGATTTGGTACTTTAGCTGATTCTCTGGGAAAAACCACAGTTATAGCCAACGGGAGGGGAACTAGCCAACAACAGGCTGGTGGGATTTTTATACTAAAACACTGAAAAATTAAAATATGTTAATGAATCACTGATTCAGCGTGCCCTGTTTTTTATTATTATTATCATTATTATTAGGAATTAATTAATTATATATTTTTTTATATCGGTAAAATATTATTTTATTGCCCTTTTTTCTTTATTAAATATATTAAGTATATTTAGAAAATATTACTTAATCTTACTATCATTTATTTTATTTCATTTTGTTTTTTAATGTTTCTAATTCTGTTTTGTCTTCTTTAGTTCTCTTTGCTATCATTTTCTTAAAATTATCCTGGTTATATTTTATTCTGTGTTTGTTTTAAGTTTATTTTTATTATTAAGCACTATAGAATTAAAAATGAATGATAAGTAAAACTATGACAAATACATTTAAGGAAACCCTCTGAATATAATGATTTGATTTCTTTAGTTTCCTTTACTTTTATGTTTTTATTTATCCCAGTTTTACATTATTCTGTCTTGGTTTCACTTTATATAGTTTTATTCTTTTATAATTATTTATGATTAAAACTTTTTTGTTAATTTTAATTATCAGATATTACTTATCTCCATGCTGGCCCTAATTGCATCTTAACATAAAGCCTCAAAACAAATACACCTAAGATGAAACACTTAACAACAAGGAACTGATAACTTTGCAATGTATTATACTGACCAAAAGGTGGCGCTGTTGTTCTGTCAGTGAAAACAGCTGATGTTGCAGAAATAGAAAGACAACACTGCAATGTCACAATTCCGACTCAGAAGGATTTTAATGTGCTTTAATTGTGAAAAGAGATCCCTACTAAATTATCTAAATTAGGTGTTTTACAAAGTCACTGAGCACTGAGTTTATCGGCATCTGGAACGTTTTTACCGCATGCTATAGTATGGCATTTTTCGCCACTTCACGAGCTAGAGGCTGTCCTGATCTTTCAGCACTTAACTTAATGTTCCCTACACAGCCTTTCCTTCACATTGTATACTATAATGTTCTTCAAAATGCTATACTATGACTTTTTTTTACATTTGGAACGATGCATTTTTCGACCATTTTTTCCACATGCTAGAGTATGCTGTTTTGAAACATACTATAGTATGACATTTTTCAACATTTTAAAATCTGTAGGTGCTATTGGTTCTAGTGTCCCCGCAGATCCAGTTTTCTCAGTTGTCTATCTTTTGAATATCTGTGAATATTTTGCTGATGACTTAACATTTTCTTATATTTAGCAGTAGATATTTTGGGCATCCTGAGCTTGTCATCTAGCTTAGTCAAATGCACACATACGCAAGCACACAAGCACACAAGCACACACAAACTCTCTGGGTCTCTGGGGGTTAAAATGTCTTAGAAGTTGGGATATAATTATCCAAGCATGCAGGGGTAATTAACTGTGCCCAGCTCATAAATAAACACATTTTCTCTGCACACACACTGTTAATGCATCAGACGCCGCTGGAACAGAAAAAAACCCCACCAGAAAAGTCAAGCAGTCTGTCTCAATAAATAAATATTAACTATTGAAAATACTATGTCTTTCTGTTTTAGGGTTTTAAATTCCAACACAGCATGACAACTTTTAATTGGGGGGCGGGGGGTGTACTGTAACAACAGTTTTTGAAATTATTACAAGTAAAAGCTGAATCAGTTTTTGGCAAGTTGAAAATGGCATTTTATTTGTCTGTTTGTCTTTTAAAGGTATTTAAGCAAGTAAAAGAGGACTGGGTGAGTTACAGTCTGTCAAATATATTCACTATGAATGAAATCAAGTCATTTTGAGGCAGAAACAACCTTTCACTAACAAAATAACAGCTGCAATCACTTTTTGGCACATTTAATGCATTGCATTGATATATTACTATGAAAGAAATCAAGTCATTGAGGCAGAAAGAACCTTTTAGTGGCAAGATAGGAGCTGCAATCATTTTTTGGCAGGTTTTTATGTGTTGTATTGGCTCTTCAAAGGTATTTTTAACAGGTAAAAGGATGTAAAATAGACTGGAGTGGTTATAAACTCAAGGATAATCATAATAACAATATTAATGACTTAAGTTATATAGATACACTAACTGAACTTCACAATTTTCCTTACACAATGACCATCCCATGTCCAAACAACATTTTTCATCTCTATATTTGTACCCCTAAATGTTGGAAAATGGCATAGACATGTACCTTTTCTCAGTTTGGAACTTATATGTACCCTTTCAACCTAGAAAAGGTACATGATAGTATCTTATGGACCAACTATGACTCTTTGACAGTACATCAACTGCAGATATACCTTAAAGAACAGGAATGTGCCCTAACCGTACCCCATATTCTGACATTTTAGTAGGGTAGTATGGATATTAGAGCGCACAGACATTTTATGATAAAAACCAGAAAGAACCAAAGCCCTAATTGCTTAAAGCGCTCACTATGTAGCAGCTCCATTTCTCTGACATCAATCTACAATTATTGACAAGCCTACAGGTCCTGTGTGTCAATGTGTGTATCTGGTGTATCAGTGTATGTAAGGATTACAAGAGTGAAAACATTGAATTTCCCCTTGAGGGATTTATAATTGAAAATATATTATTGTATCAATATTGATTCAAGCTAAAAAATATAGAAGCATAACAGACAGTTATGGCACGGTGGCCATACAAGATCATTCCAAGAAATACATAGGCACGGCAACCAACCAAAAATGATGAACCATGACAGATTTTAAGAAAATAAAAACACTATATATCTTGTGAGAGAGGCAAGAATAGTAAGCCAGAGATAGAGATAAATAGAGATATAGTTGGAAAAATGAGGGAAAAAAACTGTGGGGTGAGAAATGGAGGGATAGTCATGGTACAGCGACCATTAAAGATAACCAAACAGACATATCAGCACAGCAGCAAACCAAAAACACAATACAAACATGAAAAATAAAAATGGCACTTACTTTTTGTAGATCTTGCTGGGCAGTCTGCAGGAACTTGATGTGGAAACTGGAGGATCGTGCCCTTGAGCAAGGCACTGAAGCTGTAACTGCTTGGAGCTCTGAGTATGTGTCAGCTCCCTCAGTCTGACATCGCTCTGCAACTACGCATGTCTAAAGGTCCTGTGTGTGCATGTGTGTGTGTTTGTGTGTATACATAATAATAACAGAGTGTAATATTCAATTTCAACAATTATTGTATCATATAGATCTAAACTAATAGATCCAAGCAGATGGACACAGATAGTCATAGCATGGCGGCCGTGACAGATAATCAAACCAACCATACACAACACAAAACCACCACCTCAGCATAATATCTCACATTTTTGTCAGTTATTATTCTTATTCTGTATTTTGGGACTTTTTATTTAGAAAACCAAAAACTTTCTTTTAAATTTTGCAATTATGAATGCAAAACTTTGAAGCTCAATATCTCAAAACTGCTCAGAACGCAGATAGAAAATCATAATTCTAAGGTGGCAAAATGTAAATGACACTTATATCTCACAGCAGACAGAGAGATTGAGAAGAGATATATAGATATAGTCAGGGCACGGCGGACATACGTAGATAAAGAGGGATGAGGACTAGAGATAGACACAGAGATGGAGAGGTAAAACCAGACATAAGACAGACGTACATACAGATCGGTTGGCATGGCAGCCAACCAAAACCACAACACAGACTTAAAGAAAATAAAAATGGCCCTTACTATTCGTAGATCTAGTTTGGCGGCAGTAGCTCAGTCTGGTGTGGAAACCAGAGGGTGCTGGGTTGGAGTCCAGATGTCCAGCGTGGACCATGTTATGAAATGTCGACTGGTAGAAAGACAAAGAATAAGGAGATGTAGAGGAATAGTCATGGCACAGCGGCCAAAAACACAACACAGACATAAGGCCCATTCACACGGGACTATTATTACCCAGGGACCTCATGTTATGTCAAAATTAACCCCCCACGTCTGTGTTTCGTGGAGCGCATTCACACAGGATAAGCGATGGCTGGGTTTTACCAAAATTTACTGACAACATCTGTTGTTTATTCATTAAAATGGCAACATTGGCGCAAGGTAGCAGTGAGTGGATACACAAAGTTGATAGTGGTTACGTTGTGTGTGAGCCTCTTGAGTCAGTGTTAAAACACTGCAACAATATAAAGAACCTACATAACCATTTAAGCCGACACCACGCAGATGTTTTGCAACCTGTTGCTAACATTTAAACTGTGGATCACAAACAAATGCAGGTTGACAAATCCTGCAGAAATGTTTATTTTGTTAAGTTCGGCTTAGACAAAATGTGCACTTTTCCGAAATTAACTGTCCTATTCATATTGTTGCAAATATCTTTGAACTTGATGGGAAGATGATAAACAGTCAAGATTGGGTGATCTTGGGTGATCTCAACCTTGAGATCACCCAAGATGACTATCTCAGAGGATAGAAAAGGTGACAGTGTTAGTCGAAGCTTCCACATGAAAGTTTGCCCGGTGAGTTGTTAATCACTGTTAACCTGATAAGCTGTGTCTATCAGCCAGGTTGGCTGCTGTTATCCTACCAGTAAGCTGCTGTTGTTAGCTGGGTTAGCTGCCGCGGTTGCCCGTGGGCTGATGTGGTTATCTGGTTAACCTACAGGTGCCGCAGCAGGTAGCCTACCCAGTGACACCCTAATAGGCCAGCTAACATCCATATAAAGTATATTCATGGGCAACTGCGGGCCACTGCCGAACTTTGTCAATCCATCTACCCATGCTGCTGTCACTATAGTTGATCCATGCACTCTGATAACGATCAATAGGTGAAAAATTTGACACCTGCAGTGCACATAGGCCAGCCCCCCTCATCTGCATAACAAGGTGGAAATGCATTTGGAAATGCATGTGGAAATGTAGGTGGAACAGGCAAAAAGAGAGGTAAATGTGTTTGAGGGAATGAATGGAAGGGGAGGCAAATGAGGAAAATAATACATAAATAAATGCATAAATAATTACAAAATAAATACATTTAAAAATGAATAAATAAATAAATATGTAAAATGGAAATAAAATGGGAAAATTAAATAAATAGGCAGGACTCACAGCAGGTCCCCACAAAGCAAGCTGTAAAATTTTAAAATTAACAGTTGTGACAGAAAAAACATGTTTTTGTGCAGACCTGCAGCCAGACATAGAAACAAAAAGCCCTCTTGCCAAAAACAAAACAAGTGGTTGCTGTTGTTTGTGTGAATGGCTAAGCTCATTGCCATCTGCATCCTCATGAATACTAATGCATGGCAGCAGAGGCTTCACTCCTTTGAAGTTTTGATGCTATTAGCAGCAGAATTCTCTCCTCTGAAAACATCACAATGGAGGAGTAATTACACAATGATTACGGCTTTATAATGAAAAGAAAACTGGTGTTCTTGGGCCTTGTTCAGCTGCTGTCAATTGTTTGAAGGAAACAAAAAGGTTTTCGATCTTTCGGTTGGGGAGCTGATGCAATACGATATGATATGATACGATACGATACGATACGATACGATACGATACGATACGATACGATACGATACGATATACTTTATTGTTCCTTTACAGCAGTTTGTCTTGGACTCAGATGCTGTGCCAATAAATGCATTTACAGTTACAATAAAGCAAACTTCATATGAACAAGACAGCTAAAGATCCAGAACGCACATACAAAGTATTGCAAATTAATTGCAGATAACACACATTACACACACCCAGCAGTAAAACATTTGAAACTATTGCAATGCAGCCTTCAACAGCACTGTTTAAAAGTTCAATGAATGTAGGAACAATGCAAGTTTTTAAAGTGGTTGAGTTTGCAGTGGGGACCTGTGTACTGCAACCTGCTGTAAAATCTTTAACAATGGGCCTCATGCAAGAAACTACATACAAACAAATTTTACCTATGAGAAAAGCAAAACTAAGAAAACGTTGGTGAATCCCAAAAATCAATGGGTACTAACAAGATTAGAACAATTCTGGATATGAGAAAAAATAAGAGAAGAGAAAATTTTACGAATGGTCCAGAGCACTTGGGTCAGTACGGGGTATAAAGACACAAGTTGCTATTTAAAAAATATATATATTTTAAAAGGTAGCTATTATACAGTGATGACAAAGAATGACAAAGAGTTATTTTAATTGCAGCCATAAAGAGCTGGAAGAGAAGAAGTTTCAGGCTTCATTAGAAACCCTCTCTCACCTTTTAACTGCTGTGAGAGCGAGTTGCTGGAGGAGGCTGATTGACAACACGCTAATTAACCAATCAAGGAGTGCGTGGCGAGCAGTCACCTGTGTGGTCACTCTGAGTGCAATTACCTTCTGCCTGCTCCCCTGCTTCCTGTTCAGCCAATCTGTCGGCCTCCAAGAACCTAATGACCCGCTAATAAGACAAGCGCTCCGGAGTCCATCTTAATGAAAATCAGCCGACCTCCTCCCTCTTTGCTCTCCTCTCAATGTTGCCGTGGATCATTGAAGCTGGTCCTCGACCTTTTGTCACCTCAGCGCGCTGCGAAGCCATGTGGCGTTGGAGATTATTAAAAAGGGAAGATGATTTCCTGAAGAGGCCGTTGGACTTAATTCTCTACCCTGAAAGGGAAATGAGCTGGTGGGGTATGGCCGCCTCTCAGCACGAAATGAAAAACCTGCTCTTTGATTTTTTCCCCCCTCATCTCTCGATCCCCAGGTCATTATTGGATGTGATTGGATGAAAATGGTGGGTCTGCCTATCTGTCCCGCTGAAACGTTGTCACTCCAAAACGTCTAAATCTGGACTGTTGGGTTGGAAATAAAAAAATAAGTAAATTAGAGAACATCTGAACTGTTTCAGCTTTCTATAACATATGCTGTGAATTCAGAATGTGGTATCACCTCTGCTGGAGGATAGTTAAGCTTGAAAACACAAAAAAAGTTAAATATTAGTATACTTCACCCACACAATGACCATTTGTATATGAATTATTCATCGCTTGTTACCCTGAATTATGAAGAAAACTTTGCTTTTCTCAAAGGCCTCCGATGAACAAAGAATCCAAAAAGGCAAATATTCTGCATAAATCGAAGTTAATTGGGACCACGACTAACAGCAGCAACACTATATCAAAACATCTGTTAACAAACTCTCACACAGCTTGTGCAGCATAATCCAAGTCTCATTTATCCAGTCGTATGCTCAGTACTTCCCAGACGCGTCTTTTTGCTGAAACATTACAATTTAAAACACATCAGTACAAAAAGTTTTAAGCATGGCCGAGTCGTGTGCTCGAGTAGTGGGCCGGGAGGTACTGTGAAGAGGTGGCACGATTGGGTGACTGAGTGTGTCTTAATCCCAGCCCTGCCCATTTGTAAGACATTTTTCACATTCCAGGAGGGAGGCACTCAAGCCGAAGGTGGGACGTTTGTGACACCAATTCTAATAAAGAACTTGATTCGAAACCCATCATGTGAATGGAAGCACTCAATTGCCTAAAATGCCACCAGAAGTCATTTGTAGTAAATCCATGTACGTTTTGGTGGCATCTTAGCACGCTGAACTGCCAACAACGTCAAAAACTAAGCACTCGACTTCATCACAAAACAGACTGTATGGGTTGTAGCTGCTGGAGAAGTGGGCCAATTACATCACATAACGTCACATAAAAAGAATGCTTGTGGTGACTGGAGCAAAACCATACAAATTGTCTTTTTTTCTAAATCTGGGTACAAAAAAGATCAAATTCAGGTGTTTTTTGATTAGAGTAGTTTCAACACTACTTGGCACTGGATTATTTTCATTAATTCCTGATTGATTTGATAGACTAACTCTTGTTTGACTTTTTGTTATACATGGGACACAAACGCCTGTCTCCCGGGTCAAAGTCCTGTGCTTCTATCATATTGCTGGTTTTGGTCCTTTTATTGTATTTGATGATGACAAACAAATATACTAACAAAAAACAGAAAAAACACCAACTTTACTTTAGAGCTTGAGAGTGAAAGTTTATTCTTTACCTTCAAACAGCAGTTGGCAAAACATTCTCCACAGGGTCCCTTTAGTAAGTCCTCAAAGTCTTTTTAAAAATGGTTATTTGAATTGTGCAGCTCCCTCAGCTGAAGAAGATCATGTGATTCCATCAAAAGTACCTGAACAACGCACCCTTTGGTGAGATATTTTTGCCAAACACTGTGTCCAATATTTAAGAAAAATGCATAAATCTTAATTTAATTTATCACTTTTTTCTTAAGAATTGAATATTTGTAACAAAAAAACTGGACTGTAAGTGCAAGTATTGTGCTTACACATACAATTTCAAAATAGGCCTGCTTGTCCTTAATTTTTAGATTTTATGCTTCTTTCTTTTTCTACTCCACTTTTGAATTAGTATTTGACTTTTTACTGTGTGACATTTATTAACATTACTTAGCAGATTTAGATAACGAATGCAAAGTATAATCAACACATAAATTGTAAGGTACTATTACAGGTTAAAGCAGTTAATAATATAATTAAAATTGGCTCCAGTTTTAGCAGCTGCAATATTAAAGTGATGAGCGCATTAATGCATCAGAAATAATAATACAGTAATATAATATATACGATTCTGAAATAGGCCCTTCTACATGAGTAGTTTTACTGTGGGCACTTGAAGTGTATTTTGATGCTAATACGTGTTTTACTTGAATGCAGAATGTTTGTACTTGTAAAAAAAAGTATGTCTACACTGCAGTACTGTTACTTTTACTTAAATAAAATATCTTCTTACTTCTTTCACCACTGTGTAAAGCATTCAAATAGTTGTTCAGATAAAAGATTTCAGAGACATTTCTACTTGAAACACAAGCAAAAAAATGACTGAACGACAGCTGGAGCATTATGGGTAACTAGCTGACTTATTACAGGAGGTCACACAGTGAGAGAGGCTGCAGTGTTTTTGGGGGACAGTGATCAACGTGCTATTGAATCTAATGGGATGTTGGACTATTGCGTTTGTGTGTGTGTGTGTGTGTGTGTGTGTGTGTGTGTGTGTGTGTGTGTGTGTGTGTGTGTGTGTGTGTGTGTGTGTGTGTGTGAGAGAGTGCTGCTGGGGGAGTGACAGTATATTTTGCAGAGGTATGAATATTTTATGGAGTGAACTCATTAGACACTCGGCCTCTTGGGAGCTCAGAGGAGTTTGTTTTGTTCCAGATTATTTGCGTGATGAATTATACATCTCTGGGATTCAACAATATGAAAACAACACAGCTACAATTAGATGGAGCGTGGAGGGCTATATTTACACTCCACACATCAAAAAGCCGCCTGGCCCACTTTACTGTCCACTAGCTAACTTCCTGTCCGTGAAGGACACTTTAAAAGAATATGTTTATACATTGTTATTATTATCAGTGCAATAAATCCTATCTGGAATGAAACCTGTGTAATTCTACAAAGTGTTTCATATGTATTCAAACAAAGGGTATCTGTTTTCTATTTTTAGTTTTCAGTTTTTTGTTGTTTCGACACAAACCTCTTTGTGGAATTTTAGTACGCAAATAATACTCTCTTTCTTTCTGAGAGAGAGATAAGAATAACAATCAGTACAAATGAAATCAAACTGTATTTTTTCTCGGGCTATAAACCTCTAGTCCATTGGTTGGTCGATATGCTCTCACCTGACCAAATTCTGGTACCTAGAGCATGATATTTAGACACAGAAGTCCACTTCAAAGTGGCAATATGATAATTTGGGATGAGAACATGTGGACATTGTCAACCCCAGAGTAAACTTCTATAGTTTCCAGTATGTTAGAATTTTCTCATCAGTCCTGTACAACGCTTAATGGTGAAACAGACTTGTGCATGCAGCTCACATGGAAAAGTGTGTACACGGTTTATTTTCAGATAATATTACATCGGAGATAACATTTATTTCTCACTCAAGGCATTCTCCTTGCCTGAACACAGTTTACTAGCCCTGGGAATGTGTTCCATGTGCATGTGAAAGGTGCCTCTTGGCATCACGTGCTTGTGCCAAAAGTACTGACAAAGTGGTGCTATTTTACAAGTTTGGACTGAGAACAGGCTGGCCCGTTCAGATGCCGATGTGGTCCTTAGCTTTTAAATACCACCAACAACGCACTGGTTGTTCATGATTTGTTTACTTTATCTTTTGTTCCCCTGCCAGAGCTCAGCCTGCCAGCTGCTGTCAATCAAACAAAGAAACCTTCACTAGAGAGAACATTTTCAATATTTCCCAAACAACAAAAATATTTTTGACATTAAATATAAAAATCACTTTTTGATAAAAGAGAGGAAGAAAGAAAGAAAGAAAGAAAGAAATGTAACATAATGTGACTAACCCCCTTTAGCTTCAAAAAAAGCGTGTGTATTTTGTGAATGAGGGAGAATTTGCTGATAGTAGGAGATAGACTCCTCTCCCACAGCCATTAATCCAGAGCTGTGTGCATGGCTTTGCAGTAGATGACAGTTTGTTTTGTTTTTTACTGTATCACATTCAGCGTCACAAATACTCTGGAAAACAGGTTAGCAAACAGTAGAGAGCAGCCTGAAGGCCAGTGAAAATGGTACATAGTTACTTCTTTTTTTTATATCTGCCACTTATTCAGTGTATTCACTGTCACAGGCTAGTTTTAAACAATGTTTGACAGTTGCTCGGACAGATGATGGACAGAATTTGTGGTAGCGTGTTGTCACATTGTGCCAGAAAAGGCCGCGATGATTGCTTATCACAGCCAATCTGGATCTGGAGCTGATGAATATCTATTGACTATTGCAGAGGGACTTTAATCCGGGGAATAAATGCAATTGTAATTTAACCAATTTATGACAAACCCAGATTATGGTGGATCTTGGTGGATATTTTTCTAGTGTGAAAGAGGTTTAAATAGGGATGAAAGATAATATTGACACATAATTGGTATCAGCAGATTTTGCTTTAAAGTGAAATATTGGAATTGACCAACATGCTGTTTTCTGCTGATATGACAAAAAAAATGTAGAATTTCTGTTATTTAACACAATGAATGAATACACTGAAAAGCATTGTATTACATGTCTCAATCTGCTGATGGGCCATCATGGTAAGAATACTTATAATATTAATTCCACTCCAGAAAAGACTTGATGGTCACTAAAATCAGGTGGGGAAAAATAGTGGATATATCAAGATCGTTATTAGTTACAGGCCAAATTAGTTATTAAATATCTGCATAGAGTATTGGCAAAAAGTGCACTATGCATCCCTAAGATTAAATGTACTGTTTTTGGGAGAACACTGAAAGGAATTTACAGAGCAGATGTTTATGCTGTAGCAGAAAAAAAAAACACTTTAATTCCAGTTTGACTTCATCAAATAAAGTGAAGGCAGTACATTGAAGAAACTCAGTGTTCACTTTTCACTAGTTTTCTGTCTTTATGGTTGGCTGTAACTTTAACAGTGTGATGGGGGATGGGGGTGGGGGATCGTCTCCAATCTCCGCTGGCTCCATTAGAGAGCTGACAGGGCTGTGAATGGGCTGGAGGCCTTGTGGCCTCGGAGCAATCACCACGGCCATTTCACACCCTGCTGATCCCCTCATCTGCTGCAGAGACGAGAGAGGGGCTCCAAGGGCCCCGGAGGCCCCTGATGAAGTCCTGACCTCGCTCTCCAGAACCCACGGGATTAAGAAAATACTCCACCTTCTCATAGTGACGATGACTGCTGAAGTTAGGCGATGGACAAATGGGAAAGTTTTATAGCAGGATGAGAAAAGTGACTTTGGAATCACTGAATACTACCTTTAATACATACATTTAAATGTTTTATGTCATAAAAAAAACTAAAAGAAAAGAAATGAATAATTGATTTTTCAGCCCATTTTTCTGTCAAATATCCTATTGTGGAAAGTTTTCTATTTTATATTGAAAGCTGGCAAATTCACAGATTAAGTTCCTTAATTTGATTCTTACAGTTTAATAGCAAACTTGTAACAGTGAGTGCTCACACACTCCTGCTTTAAATGTCTACTGGAAACGTTTAAGAATGGAAGTATCTGTTCTTCAGCAGTCTTACTCATAATGTCGTGTGGAGCTGTTTTGCTGCCTTTTTTCCCCTTGTTTTACAGTTGTAAAAAGATAGATTTAACTGTCTGAATGTGACTTGTTTCTATCCCTGGTCAGCTCAACTTGTCCCCTGTGGTTACGATGTTTCTCTTTAAAAACTCCTCTAAAATACCTGTATTTGTTTGCCTAAGATAGAAAAACTTAACCTTTCTGCAACTGCATGTTAATAACCATCACTTTTCAAAACGAAAAATTATAAGTAACTAATCACATTTTGATAGCCTTATTAATGTGTAAAAATTCCAACACGTACTCATCCCAAATGATCACATATTGCCGCTTTTCAGTGGACTTCCACCTCTACAAATTTAGTTTAAGGTATCCGTCCAACCGTGATGTCAACAAACGCACATGATGGGATGATGCAGCACGTGGTTATGTTTAGACAAGCACATGGCAACCAATGCTGAACGTTAACAACACATATGAAACGCAGGGGATTGTTGGTTTAGATGTTTTTAGATGTTGGCATTAATGGTCATTTATGGTTAAATAAGAAACCTGTCCAAATACTGTTAAAATGTGCCTATAAACTGTAGTTTTTGCCTTTCTGTTTTTCAGATGTTACTATAAGCTCTGTTGGCTGTCTTTGAATATCTTATTATATAATGCCAATTAAGTTAATAAAAAATGTTCAGCCTGATGATTTGGAAACTTTGTGAATTTCACTAGAATTTAAATTTCTGTGTCCAGCAGAGTCAAGGTTTCTTCACCCTCTGCAGATTCAGTGTGTTGGTTGATAAACAGTATTATGGGCAGCCTGCACGTGTGGATGAAGACTTTGATGAAACTAGCAGGCCTCTTTGTTGTTTGTAGAAACACGGAAACACACAATCAAAGCTGTAAATGACAATCTTTCTCCCGACAAAACCAGGAATGAGATCGCAGAAGAAGAAAAAAAAAAAGAAATGCCACATTCAGGGGCCACTGCAGCCCCGCTCATGTAATGATCTTGAATCAGAGGCCACTAAAAGGACAATTTTCCTCCCCAGGCTTTAATGTGTGATACTCATCAGGCTCTCTGCCTCAAATAGAAAGTGATGTGCCAGGTCTCTGCCTGTTTCTGGAGAAAGTGAGAATTTCAATTACCTCGCCTCAGCGGCGGCCAATCTTAATAACTTTTTTCTTAATTCGTGTTCACGTAGGTGTCGAGGCGTTGCATCCAGGCGTTTCCCCTCACAACGGGCTGCCGAATACGAGACTGGCACCACTTAGCTCCATCAGAAACCCCCTCCCTCCCTGCTAACCGTCCAGCTCCTGTGGAATAAAGGTCAAGTAATCAGGCATCTGGAAGGACAGCTCATTTGTCATCCCTTGATAAATGCGTCAGCAGCTAATCTGTAGAGCAGGACCCCGCCGCACCGCCCCGAACAGAAAGGTTAACCGATTCAAAACAGGAAGCAATGGAGGACGATGGTATGGAGAGCAGCAGAAAAAAAAAAGAAAAAGAATAAAACTCCATTTTGATTCAATTGTTTGGTGGCTATTTCTGGACCAGTGGATTGTGGGTTGGCTTTGACAATAACCTCCACCCCGCCGCTAAATGACAGCAGACTGCAGCAAACATTAACTGTGACAAGACATTACCGGCGATGAGGCGATAGGTTTCAATGCAGGAAAGAAAAGCTGCTGCCTCCATCTCCCCTCTCACATTCACTTTATCTCCTGCCTCCCTACACATTTCCTTTCCGTCTGCTGAAAGTCAACTTGACGACACTGGAAAAAAAGTGGTTTGACTGTTTTGGTTGACAAGGAATCCAACAGAGATTTGATTGGAAATAAATTGTATATATATATATATATATTTATATGTATATATATATATACTGTGTATGTATATATATATATGTGTGTGTGTGTGTGTATATATATATATATATATATATATATATATATATATATATACATACATATATATATATATATATATGTACTGTGCATATATATATATATATATATATTTATATTTATTATAATAACATTTTTAAAAAACTGCCTTCTGGTCTGTCAGAGCTCTGAGTGAACCATGAACTTTATTCAGGGACAAAACAAGTGGGGTTTCCTTCAACTCAGACGCTCTGGCCTTGTCTCGTCCCTTAAGTGCGGCTGAGTCACTTGTCCAAACCTTTGATGTCCCATCCATCTTCCTCTGGCCAGTGGATACTGGAGTTGATTGGTGCTGATATCGCTGTATCACAGGGCTACCCAAAGGTCTTAATAGCACAGGAGGCATCAATTAGATGGATGATACTGAGAGCTGGACAGAGTTATAGACTTCTATCTTCTATCAAGTGCTAAAGGGCGCTGTCCTTGTAAAAATATTCAATTTAATTATGTATTTACTGAGGTCACCAGTTTCCATTTATGGTGGGGGGACTATTCAGATTCTTACCCAAAGTAAAATTACAAATACAACACTTTAAAAATACTCCACTACAAGTATGTCCATTCTGCAGCACCACCAAAAGGAAGAATTTCAATATATTATTGCCATGGCATAGGTAAGTCCAATCAATAAATTTTGTCAACTCAAACTACGCTCTCTCAAAGCCAGAAACCAGACAAGTGAGTCACACACAAATCAGGAAGGATCGCAAACATAGTCCATCATGAAGGAGTGTAATGTTTTTTTGACACCTTACCATGTGCCCCCTTGCTCTAATGCTCACCATCTGTGCCAGCGTTTGCATTTGTTGATGTCCTAGCATTGGTTGTCATGTGCTTGTGTTGTCTAAACATAACCACCTGCAGCGTAATTTCACCATGTGCATTTGACATCACAGTAGCACCAACCCAAAATATCAACAGCAGATGCAGAAGGATGCCTTAAATGTAATATGTAGATGTATAGGTCCACTGTAAAGTTGCATGATGTGACAAGTTGGGATAAGAGCATGTTGGAATAATCTATAGATCAAAAATAAGTAGATACCAGATGCAAAGATGTCTCCTATTAAAATTGCTTAGAAATCAGCCCTTGTGTATTTAAAAGCCCGGTGTGTCCTCCATTCAGTTGCCAGATTGTCTTTATCACCCCAGTGTGTTCATGCTTTCCAGCCTTTCATCATGTTTGCTTACCCGGTTCTTTGACTCTGCTTGGATTTTGGACTTTGTTACTTTTTGTGATTTCCTTGAATGGGCTTTTCTGCCTTCGCTAACTGCCTACAAGTGTATAACCTCTGCTTTCTTCAGTAAAGATTTGGATTAGATAAACTGTGATTGGTGTGTGGTGCTTTTCTCTGTATCTGAGTCCCAGTTTTGTACTAAAATGTTACAAAAAAGTTTTTAGCTTCTGGGTTTACTGCCACGGTATGCAGCGCACTGAATATATGCAGCAGTGTTTCTTCCCTGCTGGTGAGTTCCTGACGAGAGCCTGGTTCATAGACTTTACATTGTGATGACATCACAGACAATTAAATCACTTTTCTTAGCTCTAGGACAGTTTGACAAATATCAAACCTCCATGGATCAAAACTTTATAATAAAAAGAGTCATTATTGACATTTTTTGCAGTTTGATGTGTCCTGTCAACAGTTTTACAGAAATCTCATTCACAGTAGTGGTCTACGTGGAAAATGTTTTCTGACTTGCAGGGGATTTTTTTGATGCAATACCACAGAATGGCATCTCAAAATTCTTGCTGTGAGAAGGTAGTGTAGAAGGGGCTTTTGGGTTTTCTTGTGCAGCATGTTAACTGCGTTTTCTCAGCAACAACTTTTAAACAAGTAGGAGACTGAAGGTGCATTTCAATCAATCAGTTACTTGAGTCTTTTCTTTTTAAACTTCCTTCAGGCTTTGTTGGATCGATCTCTCCGTTAGTGCAGATCAGATCAACCCCGTCAGCTCTCAGTATTCACTGTTCACTGAAGCATGTAAAGAAGCCAGAACTTACAGTCAAAGTAAAATGGTTATTTAACCATTTGTCAAATCAAACAGCACGGTGGGTCTGTCATTACTAATGTGTATTCTTTCAGCTCAGCAGTGTTCAAACCACAGACTATTAAACTTTTCAAGCAACCTTTTACCCCATTAACTAATGATCAACTAAACTTGATATCATCTATATTACGAGTACCATATGTTTTTATACTTGCTTACAATCCTTTTGAAAACAGTTCTTCTGGTTACGAAAGTAGGCAAAATATATTTTTATTTTAGCCTTTTAAGAAACAGAGCTCAGGCCCATTTTTTCTTTGTCCAAAGACTGTAAAAATGATGGGTGTGTAGCTGTAACAGCTGCTGTGACATCACCCACTTTGTTATGGATAGCAAAACAAATGACGTTATAAAACACCAGAAAAATACTACTTACTTACAGGTTTTGTTCAGTAAGATAGTCTCCACAATTGAGCACCACTTTCAGTATTTTTGAAGCCTATGCAATTTACAGGAGTATAAAGATATTGTAAGGTTAAACAAACTACATTACGTTTGCATCGAACCACTACCAGGCTATAAAGTGGTGTTTGGTGTGGTTTGACATGATGACATCCTCTAGTCTGATTTAGAAGTGCTGTCAATCACACACGCACACACGCGCACACACACACGCACACACAGCATGGAGTCAAATGACTTATTGATTAGCTGATTCATAAACAAAGCAGGAAAATATTCAGCTGTTCCACATTTGCATGACTGAATGAACATTGAATATCTGTCAACCTCCGAACACACTCATTAGCGTATTTCATGCCTTCAATTAGCTCTGACACAATTGGCTACTGAGCTTGCAAAAAATAAATCTTTGTACAAGGTTACTGACTGCAAGTGTGTGTGTGTGTGTGTGTGTGTGTGTGTGTGTGTGTGTGTGTGTGTGTGTGTGTGTGTGTGTATTTATAAACTGCAGTCTAAGCAAGTAACATGCAAAGCAGCTGATTCAAAGAGAAAATGACAAACAGCGAGTCAAACTGAACAGTGATGGTGTTTTCTTTATCATTTTAAACTTTTTTAATTAGGTAAACTATGAAAAGATGAAAAGAAATGAGAGAGGAGGGTATCGTGCAACAAAAATTTTGAAACATTCTCTCTTAACTTTGGAAATAGAAGTTTGCAGTGTTGTCAGATTGTAATGACAAGATGTTTTAAGGGCCCTAATGACCATGAGATTTCAAGCAATTTCATAGCTGAAGTGCCAACAACCAAGAAGTTGCCTTTGCGTTTTTCCTTAGCTTGAAGACGACACACACTGCAAAACATGATGATTTTCGGAGAACCCAATTTAGCATATTGCCACTTATCACTGAATTTCCTCATTTACAATTTTGGTCTATAAGACTGTTTCGATAGTGACAGCAGTTGTCTCTTCAGCCTGGCATCCATTTTCTTTTTCTTTTCTCATTTGTTTTCTTTAGCTTTTTGGGCGCTCCAATCCCAGAATAAATCTCCACATGGCACTGAACTTGCTTTGATTTCTTCCTGGATGGCAACATGTGTTGGTCCGACATTTCAGCTGACACAATTACATACATGCACAAAACGTAATGGCACAGCATATCTAGCAGGTGACTTGAGATTATGTGTGTGTATGAAGTTATTTTTTTTCTAGTAGTTGGTCATTTTGTTGTCACCAGGTTTAATGCTTGTAAAAGGGATGTGAACACAGTACAAGAAAATTGATGTCAATCCACATTTAGAAGGGTTTAACCTTAAAACATTTTTCCTCTTCATAATATGTCATTATAGAATATCTTGTTAAAATGAATGGTTCATTCTCTTGCAGGAATATGTCTAAAATAGAAAAATAAATCTCGATCTCCCATTTACGTCTTTGCCACGACAACAACAACCAGCGTTTACAACATACACAACATACACAACATACATCACTACCACCAACAGCTGCACCCACTTTCTGCATGACAGACGGGTGTGTTTTGATTTAAGAGCCGGAGCAGAGACACTCATCTCAGATGGAGCTGTCACCCTCCCTCACCCAACCATGGTCCAGTAATATGACTTGACACCTATGGGTGACATATGACTGCAAGGCTAGCCTGATAGTATCTGCACTTCGCCAACTGAGCTCTGAGGTGAGAAGGGAAGATGTAACACAATGGAGGCTTTTCTTTTGACAGATGACATAATCAGGAAGAGGAGGAGGTGATGGACTGTGTGGCAGGTAGGAGAGTCGTGTCAATAAAAACACCAGCTGGCAGAATTCAGATCTAAACTTTGTATAACAGAATCAAGATATGTAATATGTAATGGCAGCATCAGGTCAAATAACATGTAAACAGCTACCCCCACTGTATATATCTGAAAAGTTGTTTTTTTATTAAAACCATCTAGGAAACTAATTGCCGTGAAAAATGTAAGTAAATATAACTAGTGATTTTAATTTATGTTTACTTTATATCTATTTTTAAGTTTACTTAAGATTTTGCAGAAATTATTTGACTTTGTGATGTTAAACAACTTAAAAATGAAGTTTAATTTAATCAGTCTTTTAGCAACTACAGTAAACCCAATTTACTGTGTTTTAAATCTGTATTATACTAATTGCAAAATAATTCATTTTTGTATTTTCAGAACAGAACTCACACATCTCCTAACTCCATCACTGGCAAAATCCTCTTTGTCATGTTACTGTTTTTGTTGGCAGCTTACATTAAGATGTGCCATACATGTCAAGTGACAGGTAAACTCAATCAGGTTATTAAGTCTGCTCCTCTCTGTCCAATCCCTGTGGTGGTTAAACCATTTGGCAGCGTCAGATGATTCTGTTCTCTGTGGGCGTTTCAAGAATTCAGAAACTCTACAGAATTTAGAGGCCTCATTGGCACACTTGAGAAACGTGCAGAGTTGATCGAAGTGATTAAGAGTTATCCTTCCTTGTTTCAGGACACTCCTTCATGAACAACTTTGATCGAACATGACATTGATGTTGGTGACGCAAAGCCTATTCGTCAGACATTCTATCGAGTCTCTGAAGAGAAACGAAGAGTCATTGATAATGAAGTTGAGTACATGTTGGAAAACCACATTGCTGTTCCTTCGTCTTCAAGTTGGGCATCTCTTTGTTTGCTGGTTGAAAAATCTGACAAATCTCCTAATGTTGCACAGACTTCCGAAAGGTGAATGCTGTGACTAAACCAGAATCCTATCCATTGCCACGTGTTGAGGACTGTATTGATGAAGTTGGTGCAGCCAGGGTAGGTGAGCAAGTTTAATTTGTTAAAAGGGTATTGGCAGGTGCCATTGACCCCAAGAGCTCAAGAAATTTCTGCTTTCATAACACCTTCTGGTATGTACTCTTATACGGTCATGGGTTTTGGACTACGTAACGCTCCAGCTACATTTCAGCGGCTTATGAACATGGTGGTGAATGGCCTTGAAGGTTGTGCCGTTTACCTGGATGATGTGGTCATATACAGTGATACCTGGGAAGATCATTTGAGTCGCATTTGTGCTTTGTTTGAACGTCTTGTTGAAGGAAATCTGACTGTAAATCTAGCAAAATGTGAGTTTGCTAAAGCCACTGTAACATACCTTGGTAAAGTTGTCGGTCACAGTCATGTGAGGCCAGTTGATGCTAAAGTTTCAGCTGTCAGTGAGTTTCCTGTTCCCAACACGAAAAAAGAACTGATGAGGTTTAAGGGCCTAGTTGGCTATTATCTGTTTTTGCCGCAATTTCTCGACTGTTGTGGCACATTTGACTAATTTGCTTAAGGCAAAATCGAAGCTCATTTGGTCTCAGTCTTGTCAGCAAGCCTTTTGTAACATCAAAGCTTTGTTGTGTACAGCGTCTGTATTGTTAGCTCCCCGCTGTGATCAGCCATTTGCAGAAAGTTTGATGGATGTTTGGTTGGGGTTATTCTAAGTATCAACTCTTATTAAATATAACCCTTTGACCTGCGAGGTCGTAAGATAAAACTGCCGCAGATGTTCAATTTATTATTCTGGTTTAATTTCTATTACTAACTTTAGTGCTTGATCGGGTCCAGGGTGGGAACCCTGTCTTATGTAGGGGAGTGTTATGGCCCCAGGATTGCCCTTCATTGTAGTGTTTGTGGTTTCTGTCTGCTGGCTCTGATCTCTGTCTCCAGGTAGTTGGGGGAGGAGCTGATTTGAAATGCAGCACACCTGAGCAGGCTGATAACAGGAGGCTATAAAGCAGACCTGCACTCTCTGCTCACTCTCTTCCCTGGCCTGCAGACTGCTACATATTTGTTTGTATATTGTTTTGCTGACTCACATACCCATTCACTTTCACACACATTCAACACAGCATGCACACTGATATCCACCTGTAACTTTTGTTAAACTTTATTGATTTACTTGATTAAAATATGTTGTTAAACCTTGCCAACTACGTGTTGTCTCCCGCTTTGTCACACACTGTTGAGCCAGGTTGTGACAGTGATGATTAAGTTAAACCAGACTAACTTGGTTTACTGAAGTTGCAAATACTTATAAAGAACAAGATATATTTACTTGTCATTTTAAAACTGCAACAATTTCACACAATGAAGTAAATACAGCTACATTTTAAATAAACCTAACAATTAAATATAAAGTAAACAGTATGCAAAATAGTTATATTTACTTTCCTTTTTTAAAGCAATTTGTTTCTAAGACCATTTTAAGGAAGATCAACTTGTCAGATATTAGAGTGTGCTACTTCAAAAGCACATGCTATCCCACCCTGATAAAATCCTAAAGTAGTAAAAATAAAATGTCATATGGGCAAAAACTGTCCCTGGAGGTGTGAATTGATGCAGCCTTTACAGGGACAGATTCTTACCAGACTGCACATAGACTTGTGAGGACACTCACTGACAAACTACAATTTCTAATTTAAACCTTATGCTCTAACCTTAACCCAAAAACCCAATTATAACCAATCAAACAGCCCTTTGAAGAATTAAGTAAAATGTCCTTGCTGGCAAAAACAAACCTCTCTTTCCAAAAATATACTTGTTTTACGAAAACAAACAAGCAAATAAACATAATTCTTGGAAAAACTCTGACTTAAATGTCTAAACTGAAGTACCAAAAATGCTTTCATTTTCAGCAACTGCCTGTAGTTTCCAAAAGTGTGTAAACTTAATGTTTTCGAAAAAAATGTCTGAAAAATAGCACTTTTACCCCAATTATTGTACCTTTTAAGTAATGTCTACACTGCAAAAATTCCAAAGTCACTGCAGAGATGAATTTATCTGCTGTGATAGTGCTCTAGTCAGGATTATTTTATTAAACTAATTCAGTAAAGAGACCCTGAACTGTGAATCTCCTCCTGTTTAACCACCTTCTCTCCTGTCAGTATCAACTTGCTATCACTGAAACAATCTAGTGATGTGGTGAAGACGAAAAATTGAGAAGAGAACCATCAAAAAACAGAAGTCTCACAAGTGCTGAGGACTGCAGAATCAGAGCGTCATCAAAATGTCCCACTAAACTTAACTTTCTGTTTCTCTGAAGAAAAAAAACAAAACAACTTCCCTCTGACCTCGGGGTCAGACCATAGTCTTCCAGCCTGTCTCCGAATCGAGCAGTGGCCGCTGTCATCTTTTCAATATTCAATTGGTGACTGCTCACTTTTTCTGCTTTCATTTTTTTCCCTCCTATGTAATGAAATGAAGAGCAAACAACCCGCCTGTCCTCCGTGCATCACTGAGGTTGCTGACAAGAGGATAATCAAATTGTTCATTTTCAATTTTTCATCACTTTCATTATTTAAAAAGGCACTGTCAGCTGCACGGCCTCAGACTGACCTTCACTGATTATTATTTGTGCAACACTTTCTCTGTAAATTGGCCATCTCTCACTTCTTCTTCCTCCTCCTCCTCTATCCTTCATCATCTCTTTTCAGCCGCCTGTCAAACTTTCATCTGACCTTCTTAAACTGAAGAGTAAATAACCACCACACCATAATTACTCTACATATCATACTGTAATATAAGTTGGCATCCCAGATCTCAGTATAATTCACATTGTGCCATTGTTTATTTTTTCAGTCACTGAGGCTTCACTGGCTGAAATCAACAACTCATAAACTTCAATTTTAAGTTGTTTAGTTATAAAAAATTGGATGAAACAACAAAAGAAATGATCAATACAGCACATTAAAAAACAAATGGGACTGGGAGATGAATTTAAATCATTTGATTTTTTTCTTTTAATCTTATTTAGATTTGTATGTAAAACTGCCTCACAGAAAGAGCTGGGACACTGGAAGAGTACAAAAACATAATGTATGTACTGACTGTGAAAACAAATCTCCTGCTATGACAATACATCTGAAGTCTTATCCAAATTTTACAGGTTTTGCGCAATGCGTATGTCTACATAATTTTCTTTTTTATTATGGTGCATAGAACTGTACTTTAACATCACAGTTTATGAGTTTGCCGTGTATCTAGAATAAAGGCTGCCTTGTTATCAATTCATGGCAATCCATTAAAAAATAGTCATGTGCAAAGTTAAACTGCATGTCCCACTGCTGCATTTCACACGATTGCTGTGACTAAAATATGCTTGATAATGGTGACACTGGTTGATTATGATGATTAAATAAAAAAGGAAAATTAAGAAATAATTTAATTAAAATAAAAGAAAGGATCCAATGGCCATATTGCAAGAAGAACTATTTATGAGGACAGAATGCGAGCAGTCTAAGCGATATGTTTTAAAAGTAAGACTGGAGGGTGAAGATCTAAAGCGTGACTAAAGATTTGTCCTCAAGGGCCTGACACACCAAAACCAGTATTAAAGAACAAGTGACAACAAAGGCCGACAATTATGTCACCTCATGTTGTCCTGTGTCTCGGCCAAAAAGTTATACCAGAACACACCACAACAACGTGCACGTACGTGCGAGAGGGGATAACTCAGCTTGGTGGCTAAAAAAAACAATGTTACCCAATATCACGAGTTTCTTTTCATTGAACTCCCTCTTGACTTAAGTCCATTGTTTGCTTTCCTCACTTCCATTTCTCTTCTGAGCCAAACTCTAAATCTGAGTGACTGCATTCACTGACAGACTTGGACATCTCCGATTCACCATGCTGATTCAGCTGAAAATATAGCAGACAAGGGCCAACTAGTGCCAACAGTGGGGGACACACCGCAAAAACTAGGGTGACAAATGCTTACTCCGACATTGACCAACAGCCGACTGTTGGCTTGGTGTGCCAGGGCCCTAATGGGTTATTTGCAAGACTGACTTCTGAAATCAGGCTTACAGCCTTGGTTTGTATCAGTAACTGTCCTGGTGATGAAGTGGATGTCATTCCCCTTTAATTTGCTCTCATCCTGTCTGCGGTTTGACATTCTGTCAGTCTGCTGTCAGCAATGATTCACATCTTATTTCAGATGTTAAGAAAGCACGACAGTCCGTGTCTGCTGCCCAAAACACTGACAGATAAATGCTTTTATAACCTCCATCCCCTCCACACCTCCATCACTCCCCCCGTCCAGGGCTGGTGGTGATTGAGCAGGGCAGCTGCAGAGGTCGGAGGTCAGGTGATGGAGGGAAACAGTCCATCAGCTCCAACAGTCTGAGCAGAGACGATGAAACCAGACATCAGAGTTAAACTCCCAGTGGAGACAAATCTATTAGAGGGAGAGATATGAAAGAGGTGGAGGAGAAAGTGATATTTCTAAGCAAAGAAAATGTCCAGTATAAAAATAAATAGATTTAAGTTGTTCATCCTTTGGTCGTTTTCAGATTCGAATAAAAAGTACAGAATGAAATCCGAATTCAAATGAATAAATTTTCAATGTAAGTAATAAATATCTGTTTCAATCCAAGAGTCAAATGCACACAAACACCAAGTACACCCTAACAACCAATTCACGAAAAACAACCAAACAAAGTCAAACAACAAATGCACCAAGACAACCAAACGGCCAAAATAACCAAACTCACCCAAACAACCAAACACATCCCAATAGCCAAACACACTCAGTCAAACAACGGGCCCAAGCAACCAAATGCACCCGAACAACCAAACCCACTAAAACAACCAAACACATCTAAACAACCAAATGCACCTAAACAACCAAACACAACTAAACAACAGACCCAAAAAACCAAATGCATCCCAACAACCAAACCACTCAAATGCACCCAAACCACTGAAACCACCTGAGTTAACCGAGTCAATTCATCAGTTACGTCATGACACCAGTTATCAGGATCCAGACAAGCCAAAGAGAAACAGACTAGGTTGAGTTCCCTGTTCTCTGCATGTCCTCCTCCCTCCACTTTCAGATTCTCCTCCATGTTTCCTCCTCTGCTGCCTAATAACTCACAGCAGTTATAAATATAGGAATCAAAAGCTTGTAAATTAATATCCAGCAGGCTTGTCTGAAACAGTTTGCGGTGTAATTCATCTTCTAAGCTCATGATCGGGTTATGTAAGTAAATATGGGAGCGATCCATAACCGGCGACCTTGTAAGTTGCCCCGGAGGTCACCGCTAATTGATGGTGGGAACGTGAGAGTAAGCAAGCGGCGTCCAACTGCAGGCGTCAATAAAATGATTTTCTGCTCCCACGCAGTGCAGTATTTACTAAACACAAAGGAAACCAATTCAGAGTTCAAAGGTCAAAGGTATATAAAAGACCAAGGTATTGTACACTAACACTATTTTCTGTACTCGGGTTCTTTAGGTCTTTTTTTTCAGTAGCATTTTTATTA